>NC_081413.1:329995801-330295801 GCF_030272615.1 Cryptomeria japonica | reverse complement strand
AAATAAGAAATAGGAGCATTTTAATTTTAATAAGAAAAAAAAAACGGATAAGAGGTATTGAATAGTGGAAAGGAATGATTCCATTTTCATTTTCTTTTATTTTAAAAATAAATGCCTAAATTCGAAATTGAAAATTAGGTCAAAAAAAAAAAGGGGGTTTCTCATTTAACCTAGTCTTTGGAAATATTTTGGGGATTCCCTTTTTGGGATCTTTTTTAGGGGAATGGAGATGGGGGAAATTTTGGAGGAAAAAAAAAATGGAGATTTGCTTTGAGTTGCAGGTGGAGCTCTTCATCAAAACTCTTCCCGGAATGCGTTTGGAGGTAGGAATTTGTTCATCAGTTTGATCATAATATCTTGTATTTTTCTTTCTTGCAATACTGGTTTTCAGATTTTCCATTGTTGGTTATGAGTAAATTTCATTGTAAAAGAAATGGTAAAGCTTGGCTTTTGTTGGATCTTTGTGTGGAAAATGGACTGCAAATACTGTATGGTTTTGGAGGTTATTCATCAATCTCTCCTATTGTGTTAAAAAAAAACCATAACATGCTGGGAAAAGACAAAAAAAAGAACAAATGAATGTGTTTGTAACAAATGGAAAAATGGGGGTTTTTACGTTTTTGGGTATTTCGTTTATGGGCTTTTTTTTTTTTTTTTTTTAAATGTTGTTAACTCGAAACTATTTTTTTATGCAAAAAATTATATACAAAAAAAAAACAAAAAAAAAAGTAAATTTGGGGTTTTCGGGGGGGGAGCTGAAGCTCAACCCGCCCCTCCCCGTGGCGCCGCGGCAGCTCCACTCGGTGCCCACACACAGTGGGGCCCGAAGGGGACTGCGTCTCCCATGGAGGCCGCAGCTCCTCCCGGCGCCACTGTGTGGGGGAGCCGAAGGGCCTGCGACCCCCACGGTGGGCACAGTACCCCTGACTCCACTGTAAGTGGAGGCCGAGGGGCCTGCGTCCTCCATGGAGGCTGCAGCCTCTTCGGCTAGGGCACGACCACCCTAGGGTTTCGCCACCTAGGGTTGGCCGCCCTCTAATTTTTAACTTTTTTTTTTTAATTTATTATTTAGTCTTTTAGGTAAGTTAAAATTTGAATATAGTTTGTTTTATTTTATACAAAAAAAATAAAATGCTTATTAATATAAATATATTATAAGCAATATTTTATATTAAAAATGTGAGTTGAGATGTATAATTTAATAAGTAATGTTTTTCTTCTTTTTTTAAAAAAAGGGATAAATAGATATATTAAAATATATGTTAATATAGGTAACACCTAATTAGCATATATAATTTGATGATATATATTGATTTTTTGGAATTTAATATATCAATGATTTTCATTATCTTTACAAATGCTGAAATGTGTATTTAAGTTTTATTTCATTTAAGTGGGAAAATATGGGGACTCACGTTTAAATGCTAATGAGTAAATTGAATGGTGGCATTAGACTTTAACTTTTTTTTATGTATGCAATAGGAGCTTAATTTAGCTCGGAAATGATTTTCCCATTCCTTTATTCACTCTCAATGTATTTTGTTCTTTATAGAAGAAGAGTAATTTTTGTATAGTTAGAGAAGGGGCTAGATTATTCTTGTAAAACCAACTTGTCTTTGGTGTTTTATCTAAGGATTAAATAATTTGTTTGGATGCTTAAGTCAACTTGAGGAAATGTTGTAACTACCCGTTAACGCTTGAGCATGGCTTAATATTTTGGTAATTGTTATGTCTATTATAATAGCACGCCCTTGATAGGTATGTTGGGTCCCGGTCGTGTGATCTCTTATGTCTGGTCAACGTCGGTCAAGTCTCTAGTTAGGGTATCGACAATTAATAAGAATTCCTTGTTATTGCTTTGATGTATTTGATAGGATCCATTTCAGAAGGGATCATTATGTAATTATTTACTGAGGTGGCTGTTGTATATTAGTTGTGTTCGCCTAAGTGGCAAGGATGTAAAAGACATGTAATTTATGTATTCTTAACTATATTTAAATGCTAGAGGGGTCTTGCAGTTGAGCAGACCTGGAGATGTATCCCTTAGGGGTGAACTCCGAGATCATATCCATGTTATGCGATGTCTTGTCTCTTTTATTTCATACTTTAAGTTATCATGAATGGTTGTCTTTTTTTTCATAAGTATATAATGGGAATTTAATGAAGCTAAATCAAAGTGCATAAATTTAGTCATCTTGATAAATGTAGAAATCAGGTCAAAAAAACATTGTAATTGTGATTATGGAAAAGTATTATGGTTATGTTAACTAAAAGCAATAATAGTGGAAAGAATCTCGTTAGGATACCAATATTGTTTTAGTTTGATATAAGTTGGTAAATTGGACGAATGTGAATGGGTAACAAAGTTAGAATTAATGTCGTAATTTTCTGAATTGCAATCTAAAGGATGAACATCATATAGGTAATTACCTTTTTGTTTATCTTAGTATATGAATATCGCCATGTTAGTTATATTACACTATATCAGATGAATTTGTTTAGTTATTTATGTTTTAATCTTAACAAACAATCCTTACCAGATTAATTTGGGAATTGGGTGAACTCAACTATTCAACCATAATTATAACCCTAATAAATGAATTTCTTTATGATCGCTAAGATTGAACTGAAAAGGGAAGGATCCAAGTAGATGTTTATATATGAATCTTAGCAAGTGTACCTTTACATATTAGCTCCATTTTAACTAAAAGAGTGACACACATTAAGTTAGTTATATTGTAATCCTAATGGATGAACGTCACTATGAACTTATATTTTAATCCTGTAATAATGAATATCATCTTGCTAACTATATCTTAATTAAAGGGATGAACTCATGTGCTCCTAATACATTTTTACCTTAATGAATTGAGCTCCTTCTATTAGCTTTATTAAAACTTCAATGAATGAGCTCTATGGCTACTTGCATTCTATCCTCCATAAAGAAACTGCGACTCATTAGATGGTTATGCTTGAATTCAAATGAAGGAACCTCACTCTATTAATGGAAGTTTAATCCTTAATGAACGAATCTCATCTTATTAGCCATACTTTTAATATTAAAGAAAGATATCAATTGTGGGTGGTTATCTTAAAACCAATGAATGAACTTCGTTATATTAATCGCATTGAACCTTAAGGGAGGCCTCTTAAATTAATTAGGTTTTAAAGTGCATTGAGTAAATAATCTCGCAATGGCCTCCTATCCACCCAAAATAAACGAACGCTTCCTAAAATTCTAGGATGTCAAATTATTGAGCATATATATAATCATGTCTTATGCGTTATCTCGTAATTAAGATATCCGGCTTATTGGATCAATTGACGCGAGTTGAGTTAGGTGTAAGGTTACGTAATCGCGTTGGGAAACTCCTTAGGTCCGTTTAGCCTTCTGTTGTATTATCTAAGCTTTAGATAACTCCTAATTATCTTAATGTTGTAACTTATTATTAACGCTCGTAATTATTATTATTATAAAAAAAAATATTTACACTCTATTTGAGTGTTTTTAACTTAAACCCTTAGGGGTTTCCTGGTGAGGCATTACACTTGGTACCAGAGCCCATGTTGCAACACTGGGATCTCTGGTTTTGCTTGTGCCCTTAGTTGGTGTGTGTGTGTCTACCTTATGTTGTATTCTTGTCCTCCTTGATGTGAGGGTGGGATTGAGCAAACCCTACTTGTGTGTAACGTGTGTGTTCACACCTTGTTTTCCCCTTATTGATGTGGGTGTTTTGGGAATAATTATAGGTGTTTTGTCTGCTTATTGAGGTCTTGGTCTATGATTTCTCTTACTTTGAAAGGGAGTCGTATGTGTAGGTCCCAGGGACAACTGAGAGGGGGGGGGGGGGGTGAATCAGTTGTCTAAGTAATTCAAACCAAAATCTTATTAACCAACTTATTGCTTAACACCGGTAAGACAGTTAATTGTGTCGATAAACAATGTTAACAGGAAATGTTGTACCGGTAAGAATTAATGCATGAAACATAAGCACATAGTCAACCACAACACATGACACAAATATTTGTACGTGGAAACCCTGTAAGGGGAAAAACCACGGTGGGAAACCTTACCCACAATCAGATGATACTACTGCAGATAGTAAGTGTACAAAGAGGGGTCTGCACATGCAGAAAGGCCAACAGCCTAGAGCTCACTGCTCAAACACAAATGGGAGTCACACTGACTACAGTTGGATGGTTAAATCCAATGAGAATGTACTGCACAAAATAGCATCTTCATATGTTGGATTCGGTACCGGTGTAATGCTGATATGCTTCTACAAAAACCTATCTTCACCTTCAAATGATGTCTTCGTGTATACCTCTGCTTAATCTCACATATACCTTCTTACAATTCTTTTTCGCATTCCACATCTGATCTTACAAATAAGATCTTACATTTATACCATACCCTAAGACCAATTTTAGTAGGTCGGCTCTGCAAGATATTACAATAAAACATTTTACAAATAATACAATATCCGATGCAATAACTGATTGAACATGTCGGCTTAATGCATTTACAACAATAATAAATCATCTCCATAGCGTGCCATGCTGATCTAGAAAAGATAAACCTGCCGGTGTAACCCTAGATAACCTGGACCTATTAGCCGGTAAAAGCAAATATGCAAATAAGAATATACCAATGATATTACTTCAAGGAAAAGTGTCCACATGATGTCTTTGACATTACCAAGTGTCTTCCATGTCATTGTATGTACCGGTGTACATTATATCCTGCCGGTTAACCATATACCGGTGATTGTTGAACAGTTTACTGATTGCCGGTGAATGTTGCTGGATTTCCAAAGTAGGTGTATTTAGAAGGTGTTGACATCAATGACAAAACCATACCAAAATACCAACAATCTCCCCCTTTGGCATTGATGGCAACACAAGATGGAAAAACCATCAAAGTGCCAAAATAGAAATGCCATGTACAAAAACCAATTCTCCCCCTGGGAGTAATATGTGTTTATACAAAGATTTATTTACAATACCAATCTCTCCTCAAAAAGATAATGCATTTTTCCATATATTTTTCTTTAATGTTTTTCCATATATCTCCCCCCCTTTGACATCAAATGCCAAAGTCACAAAAAGGTCAAGTTCATACAAAATACCAACCAATTCAATATACCAACTACTCCCCCTGAGAAGTAGCTTCCTCATCAAATACCGGAATAAAAGATTTGTCCATTTAATTCTGTCGGTTGATGACAATCATCAACTGTCTAAGTCTCTACCGATGGAGGTAAGACTCCGAGCTGATCTCTGAGATACTCAAAAGTTTCCTTAGGCAAAGGTTTTGTAAAAATATCTGCAAGTTGTTCTTTAGTATTCACATAAACCAGTTTTATTTCTTTTTCTTCAACTTTTTCCCTTAGAAAATTCAGTTTGATAGAAACATGTTTTGTTTTAGAATGTAATACTGGATTCTTAGATATATCAATTGCTGCAGTGTTATCACAATATATAGTAATAGGTTCTTTGCATTTTACCTTTATGTCTTTCAACATTTGCTTAAGCCAAGGTACCTATGTACAGTTTGTTGCTGCTGCAACATATTCTGATTCTGTTATTGATAACGATGTACAACTCTATTTCTTACTTAACCAAGAAACTAATCTCTTTCCAAGAAAGAATGCTCCTCCAGTGGTTCTCTTTCTATCATCCACATCTCCTGCCCAATTTGCAGTTGTGTATGCATATAGATTAAAATTTTCATCTTTAGGATACCATAATCCAAGATTTGTTGTGCCTTGTAAGTACCGGAAAATCCTTTTTACTGTTGATTCATGATTTTCCTTGGGATTACTCTGAAATCTAGAAACTATACATATTGCATTCATAATATCAGGTCTGGTTTGTGTCAAATACAGTAAACCTCCTATCATAGATTTGTATCTAGTTGGATTAATAGGTGTAGATTCATCCCTTTGTGATAATTTGTCATTTGTAGTCATAGGTGTGCTTACCGGTTTAGAGTTCTCCATCCCAAATTTCTTGAGTAGGTATTTCAAGTACTTAGATTGACTCAAAAATATGCCTTTATCAATCTGTAAAATCTGCAATCCTAAAAAGAATTTTATTTCTCCAATCATAGACATTTCAAATTCATGCTACATTTTAAGAGAAAATTCTTTGCATAATCCATCTTCTCCTCCAAAGATTATATCATCAACAAATACTTCCATAATCAAAATGTCATCATTAGTTACTTTGTAATATAAATTGCTATCTGCATTTCCTTTAGTAAAACCAATTTTTAAGAGATACTTATCCAATCTTGCATACCAGGCTCTTGGAGTTTGTTTTAGTCCATACAGAGCTTTTCTTAATCTGCAAACCATATCATTGTTATCTATCAAAGAAAATCCATCAGGTTGTTCAATATAAACTTCTTCTTCAAGATCTCCATTCAAAAATGCACATTTAATATCCATTTGATAAACTTTGTAATCCTTGTGAGCTGCAAAGGCTAAGAATAATCTAACTGCTTCAATTCTGGCTACCAGTGCAAAGGTTTCATTGTAATCAACTCCTTCTTTCTGAGAATATCCCTTACACACTTGTCTTGCTTTATTCCTGACAACCTTACCATCTTCATTGAGTTTGTTTCTAAATACCCATTTGGTTCCAATTACATTTTTATTTTCAGGCCGGTGAACTAATGTCCAAGTATTATTTTTCTCAATTTGTCCTAATTCTTCTTCCATAGCTTTAATCCAAAATTTATCTTCACATGCCTCATTGATAGATAATGGTTCAATTTGAGAAATAAGACATACCTCTTCATTTGCCAATCTTCCTCTTGTCATGAATCTTTTAAATTTGCTTCCAATTATCTGATCTTTAGAATGATTCAGTCTTACATACTGGGGTGTCTTAGTCTGTTGTTGTTCTTCAATTACTGTGGTATCCTCTGATGATACCGGAGTAACTAGGTCATCATTCTGTACCGGTGGATTTACTGTTGGTTCATTTGTCATAATTTTTGTTACCGGTTCAGAGTCTATATACCTTGAAGTTCCTCTGAATTGTTCATCAATCTTTACATTTGTACTCTCAACAATTTTTTGTAATCTTTTATTAAAACATCTATAAGCTTTACTCTTAGATGAATAACCAAGAAATATTCTTTCATCACTTCTAGGATCAAACTTGCCAATATACTCATCTCTTCTAATATAACATTTACTTCCAAAAATTATGAAATACTTAAGAGTAGGAGTATTACCAAACCATAGTTCATGAGGGGTCTTACCGATTTCACCTTTGATGTGAACTTTGTTGAATGTATAGACAGCATTGCTTACTGCCTCTCTCCAGTACACATGTGGTAGATTTGCTTTTGATAACATACTTCTTGCTGCATCCAAAATAGTTCTATTTTTCCTTTCAACAACTCCATTCTGTTGTGGTGTCCGAGGTGCTGATAATTGTCTTTTGGTTCCATTCACTTCACAGAATGTATTAAAATCTCTAGATGTGAATTCTCCTCTTTGATCTGATCTTAAACATTTAATTTTCTTACCGGTTTCATTTTCAACCATTGCTTTGAATAGTTTGAACTTCTCAAGTGCTTCTGACTTTTCTCTGAGAAAAGTAACCCAACACATTCTAGAATAATCATCAATAATTAGCATGAAATATCTATCACCTTGTAAGCTTTTAGTTCTAGCCGGACCACATAAATCAGTGTGAATTAAATCAAGAGCATTATTGGATTTTTTTGGAATACTTTTGAAACTAGCTCTAACCTGTTTTCCAAATTGACATTCCTTGCAAATTGTATTCTGAGGTTTCACAATTTTAGGTAGATCTCTAACTACCTTAGAAGTACTGATTTTTACCATGCAATTAAAATTTACATGGCATAGTCTTTTATGCCATAGCCAACTTTCATCTATATGAGCAATTAAGCATGTGTTTTCACTGTTATTCAAATGAAAGATATTACCTCTAGTCTGATTACCGGTTGCAATTTCCAAACCAATTCTATTCATGATTTTGCATTTTCCATTTTTAAATTGTAACTGAAAACCTTTTTCAACTAATTGACTAACACTTAAAAGATTATGTTTTAATCCTTCAACATAGTAAACATTATCAGTGTTATGTTTACCATCAAGAGATATTGAACCCTTACCTTTGATTGAACAGGCTTTGTCATCTCCGAATCTTACTAAACCTCCATTGTATTCTTGAAAGTTCAAGAATTTGCCTTTGTCTCCAGTCATGTGATGTGAGCATCCTGAGTCAATAATCCATTCATCCTTTGATTCAACTTTAGCTGCTAGGGCTTGTTCTACCGGTGGAGCAATAGGTACCGGTTGATCTTCTGTTATAGCAACAAAGACCCATCTGTTGTCTGTTGGATCTTCATTAGAATCATCAGTCACACCTTCATCAGCAATGTAACAGGATTTATCTTTGTTTTTCTTAAATATGTATCTCTGATATTCAGGATTAGGTTTGTATGTCCTTCTAGCTTCTTCTCTTAGTCTAGCATGTCTATCAGGGCATCTTGAAGCCATATGACCAATCTTATTGCAATTGAAACATTTAAAGGGTGCTTTACCTTCATACTTACTTCCAATTGGACCTTTTGGCATTTTTCTTGCAAATAGTGCTTCAAGTTCTTCAAGCTCTTCATTCTCCTTCCTGGTTTCTTCAAGTTCTCTTGCATAAAAGGCTCTCCAGTCTAATTTGTCAAAAGATGGAGCAGATGATGTTGATGCTTTGAAGGCCAAATCAGTTTTTGTAGCAACAGGACCAAATTCCTCTATTTCAAAAGCTGAAAGTTTTCCAATCAATGTATCCCTAGTTACTGATGTATTAGGCATTGTTCTCAGCTCATTAATAGTAGTAACCTTCATTTTATATGCTGGTGGAAAACCTCTTAAGATTTTTGAAACAATCTCATCTTCACTCAAGGTTCCTCCACAACATTTGATACCTAAAACAAATTCATTTACTCTTTCCATTAAAAGCATAAATTCTTTCATCTTCTTCCATTTTCAAATGTTCATACCTGACTCGGACGCTTTCAAGTTTTGCAATTTTGACTATGGAATCCCCTTCATTCAATGTTTCCAAATGATCCCAAATAGCTTTTGCAGTAGATCTATCTGATAATCCCATGATTTGTTGATCTGATAATGCACTCAAAAGTGCTTCTCTTTCTTTGCAATCATTTTCTTCATCTTTGCCTAAAGTAATAGGAGCAGGCTGACCAGCTACAACAGCAGTATAACCATTCTTAGTAACTTCCCAGATGTCTTTACCAATGCAAATCAGATGTGTCTCCATTCAGATTTTCCATATTCCATAGTTGGTTCCATCAAGTTTAGGACTATCCTTCCTAAAATAATTAGTAGATATTGGATCTCCTCAAGTTGTTAAACTTTTGCAAAAAGAGGACTAAGCTCTGATACCAATTGTAGGTCCCGGGGACAACTGAGAGGGGGGGGGTGAATCAGTTGTCTAATAAATTCAAACCAAAATCTTATTAACCAACTTATTGCTTAATACCGGTAAGATAGTTAATTGTGCCGGTAAACAATGTTAACAGGAAATGTTGTACCAGTAATAATTAATGCATGAAACATAAGCACAAAGTCAACCACAACACATGACACAAATATTTGTACGTGGAAACCCTGTAAGGGGAAAAACCACGGTGGGAAACCTTACCCATAATCAGATGATACTACTGCAGATAGTAAGTGTACAAAGAGGGGTCTGCACATGCAGAAAGGCCAACAGCCTAGAGCTCACTGCTCAAACACAAATGGGAGTCACACTGACTACAGTTGGATGGTTAAATCCAATGAGAATGTACTGCACAAAATAGCATCTTCATATGCTAGATTCAGTACTAGTGTAATGCTGATATGCTTCTACAAAAACCTAGCTTCACCTTCAAATGATGTCTTCGTGTATACCTCTACTTAATCTCGCATATACCTTCTTACAATTCTTTTTCACATTCCACATCTGATCTTACAAATAAGATCTTACATTTATACCATACCCTAAGACCAATTTTAGTAGGTTGACTCTACAAGATATTACAATAAAACATTTTACAAATAATACAATATCCGATGCAATAACCGATTGAACATGTCGGCTTAATGCATTTACAACAATAATAAATCATCTCCATAGCGTGCCATGCTGATCTGGAAAAGATAAACCTGTCGATGTAACCCTAGATAACCTGGACCTATTTGCCGGTAAAAGCAAATATGCAAATAAGAATATACCAATGATATTACTTCAAGGAAAAGTGTCCACATGATGTCTTCGACATTACCAAGTGTCTTCCATGTCATTGTATGTACCGGTGTACATTATATCCCGCCGGTTAACCATATACTGGTGATTGTTGAACAGTTTACTGATTGCCGGTGAATTTTGCTGGATCTCCAAAGTAGGTGTATTTAGCAGGTGTTGACATCAATGACAAAACCATACCAAAATACCAACAGTATGTACCTTCGATCTTGATTTGTTTTACTCTTTTGACTAATCCATCTAGGTTGGTTGTTGATATCTTGAATCTAAAAGTACGGTATGTGCTTGTTTATGGTATTGATCGATTTTAATGATTGTCCACTTGAAAGACTAGTATGGCAAATGTTAATGCTTATTATGTACTACATTGAGTGATTATGACTCTTCTTCTTCTCTCTCTAGTAAATTAAAAGGATTTGATATGGGTAATTATCTCTCATTTAAGTTTTCTTACTGCAAGAGAAAGGATGATATATCTTGAGCCCTTGTGTGAGCCTTGTAACATTTTGTGTTTTAGGTTGTGAAAGGGATTGGTTTGGGAGTTAATTTTTGGTTAATGATAGGAAATTGTATGTTTGCTTTAAGGGTTCTCCATGTACTTGGTAGGAGTACTATAATTTAGTAACGCACCTTTTAACTTGCTTTGGATATGGGTAATTGTCTTATTATGTTTAGAAAAGAGTAAATGAAAGACTTCTTAATTTGTATGCATTAAATGTGAAATATCTAGTAGATAGCTCTTCATTTACCTTCTTGTCGTATTATGAATTTTCAATTTTAGATTTGGTGTATTATTGTATTGTATTGTATTACGAATAGTGATTGTTCTCAAGAAGACTTGTATTACAAAAGAAAATTTGGTTGTCTTGAATTCTTGTTCGGAAAACTAGAACATTATAGTGCAACAATAATGATTAGAAATGTCATGTTAGGTTTCTTTGGCACCCTCCTAAAAGATAGCGAAATGAAAACCATGCAACTAAAATGATAGACTTATATCCGAGCATATGGTGTGATCTTGAAGTTCTTGTGTATTCGTAGGAAATAGATGATTTTCCAACTCCTTTCCTCCTCTTGCCTAAATTATAGGATTTGTTGTTTTGAAATACTATTTAGAATGTAGTGATTTAAGAAAAAGAATTCTTATAACGCACATGAAATTGTATGTTGCTTTGGGCTTCTAATTGAAAGGGGAAAGTTTTTCGTCTTGGAAAGGGAAATTGCAAAGTTAGTAATGTGAATGAAAATGCTTAGAGAGATTTGAGAAAGATATCAGAATGATGTTATTTCCTTGTGTAAATTTGAATTGTTGAGAATTTCAGAATGTGTATCTAGAGTAAACTTTATCTAGTGATTCATGTGTAAAGAATAATTAAAAATTCCCTTAAGTATATGTTAACATAATGTAAAGTACCCCCCGTAAATGTGACTAAACCAATAATGGTGCCATTCTATGAGTGTTGTAGGAAACCCGTACTTGCTATGTGTGCCCATGGGATGGTGAAGTAATCAACCATGGGGAATATGTTTGCTTATGAGTATGGGAAACCATACCTATCTATGTGATGTTTCTTATTTGTTTCCTTACTGAGTGCCAACCCATGGGTTGTTGATAAGTCAGTATGTGAAGGAGTAGTAGTAGAAGTCACCATTCCTTGAATAGTATGAACAGCGTACGAGTAATGTCGATGCGAAGCGACTTTAGCTTCCCTATTTTGAGGAAAAGTATAGTTTTGTAATGAACTATAACATAGGTGTACTCTATACTTCCCCTTGTGATGAACCGATTTATGAGGTTCATGTGTGCCAGCCTAATTCCTATCCTGTATTTTGAGCATATAGATGATAGTTCTTGAGCATATGGATGGATTTTATTTGAGCATCTTTTGCCTTGTCTTCATGAGAGGCATGTTATTTTTCTTACATAAGTGGCCAACTGACTAGTGTTGGTAGACTTGTGGGTAGACCTTGGCCATGTATACCTTTGGCTTATGGCGAGTATCCTGAGAGGAACATCGCTATGCAGAGTGTGACCGGCGCATGCCTTATCTGCAAGGTACACTACCATGCGGGATACGTCCATTGCGTGCCCTGTCCGCTTGAAGTATTGCCATGTCGTGTTGAGACACGATGCGGGATGTAGTAGACATTTCCATGTGGCCTAATGATAGGTATAGGGTAGAGCCATGCCACGTGACGACATGATGCGGGGTGATGTCGAGGTGCACACTACCATGCCATGCAGATGTGTGACTTGGCCACACCACATGATGAGCTACTAGGATAGTTAGATGATTGTTCCTTCCTTCCTCATTGGTGGCTAGCTGCTAGTCATGTAGTGATGTAATGTGCACTTAAGATTTTCTTTTATTTATTTATTTATTTCCTTGTGGGCCAGCAATTTATTTTACTTTGACCTTGACAGTTTAGCCATGATCTTGCAATCTTGATCTTACTTGATTTGATGTTGCAAATCCAGAAATTATTTTCTTGTCTTATTGTTGGAATTGACAATTATTATCTTTATTCTTTTGTACTTTGGTGGCTAAACCAGTTTATCCTTGTTGTTTTCGTATGCTAGTCTTGTCTTGCAATGTGAATTCCTCTCCAAGAACGTAGGAGACGGTCTTGGATGAGTGTATACGAGGAAGTAGACGTAGGGAACCTTGAGGATGGAGGTATGTGAGGCTGTGAGATAGCTAGGATCCACTACCTACCTATGAGTGGTGACTATCTCTTGGAGGCTAAACACCTTACACAACAAGGGATATTCACGAGGGACTTGTATGGAAGGTAGCACCACTATGGTGTACCCTAGCACCATCAAGCCCTTGAGTGAGATGTTGGATATTGATGATCATGTATTTGTTCTGTGAGCAGGCATAGAGATGTTGATCGTATATGTTACCTTTGACCGAGCATTAGACATGCTCACATGTGGCCTTTTGTGTTATGCAAACCAGTCTTGTGAATGGATATTATGTGTTATCATGGATTAAATGGTATTAACTTGTCACTATGTTATGGGGCATAGTCATTGGAAAGATTCTTGTATGTCTGAAAAGTGTAAACAATTGAGTTCTTACGTTGCTCTTATTTGTCGAAAGTTAACTTGGTTGTAGAAATTGATATTTGAAGCTAGTTCTATATGATAAAGTTTTGTGAAAAGAGATGAATTGGTGATAGAAATTGACCTTGAGGGCATACTTTCTTGTCATGTTTGATAAATGGGTATGATAACTGTGTCTATATATCTTAATTGCTTTAATTTGGTGTAATAAAAAGGGAAAATTCTCGTTTCTCTACTATGATTGGGAGTAAATTCTAGAATATTTTAAGATGTGAATGATGTTAGTTGCATTCCATTAATGGATAATGACATTTGTAGAGGATTTAAAAATAATGTTCTAAAATGTTGACAAAATAGTTGTTTGTGCAAATTGATAATTGTTAATTGAGTTTAACGGCTAATACGTGTTGTAGGACTTCCGTTTAGCCTTGCGACTTCCAGGAGTAAGTTGGAGCCTAGTGGGGGAGAATGTAATGCCCCTACCCTAGTCAGACTTGTGAAACCCGTTTGACCTTGATTGACTTCCTATGTGGCATTCTTGAATGGTAGGATGACCGGGATGCAATGTGTAGTTTAGATAATATAAATGATTGTGCATACCTATTATTGTGCTCTTGCATTGATTCTTGTGTAAATGTAATTGTTTCCTAACCGTTGTGATAAATCTCGAGCTAACGCCTTCATTGAATATGTATATGTATATGTATACTTGCGTGATTCATGGGTGTAGGATATTTTAGGTACAACAACGCCTAGGGCGAGGTTCATCTCCTTCGGGATTCGCAAGGTTGAGTAAACCTCCTCCATCCTCAGAATTCGGATTTGGGGGTCATAAAAATCTCGTCTTGCCTTAGCCATGGTCAAGTGAGCATCGTGTGTGGTTCGTGGGGCTTTCTTTTCATTGGGTTGTGTGTCCTGTGATTTGGTGGACTTCCTCGATTTGTGTGCCTTGCGCAGCGTAAGTGGAGTTTGTTATCCTAAGTATTTAATCCAATTTAATGTGAGGATGTATGCATTTGTAATTTAGAAATTTAAAATAGGTAGTTTTCTTTTATATTATTAATCGTTAATTTAAGAGATCGCTTTATTTATATTTGTAGCAAGCTTAAGCATTTAAATTGAAATAATGTGTTCATTTACGCATTAATAGTTGAGGAATTAAAATAAATAGGTTCCTTCATGAGATTAGTCATTTATTAAAAAGGGTCGCTTTATTATGTTGTAGCGAGTTAATTTAATAGTTAATTTTAAATAACGAATTCAATTAGTTATGCGTTTTTAGAAAGGGAAGATTTAAAGTCATTGAGAAATAGAAATAAATTTATCATTTTCACATTTTGGAAAAGAAAGGGTAAATTTTATTATTTAAAGGAAATTATTATTTTTACTTGTAAAGTTGATATAGTATAAAGGATTGATTTTTGGAAATTTAAATTAACCTAAATACCTTACCCTTGTTAATAGTTCAAAATATAAATGTTGGCTAAAGTAATATGGAGAAATTAAAATTAGAATTAAATAAGAAATAGGAGCATTTTAATTTTAATAAGAAAAAAAAATGGATAAGAGGTATTGAATAGTGGAAAGGAATGATTCCATTTTCATTTTCTTTTATTTTAAAAATAAATGCCTAAATTCGAAATTGAAAATTAGGTCAAAAAAAAAAGGGGGTTTCTCATTTAACCTAGTCTTTGGAAATATTTTGGGGGTTCTCTTTTTGGGATCTTTTTTTGGGGAATGGAGATGGGGGAAATTTTGGAGGAAAAAAAAAATGGAGATTTGCTTTGAGTTGCAAGTGGAGCTCTTCATCAAAACTCTTCCCGGAATGCGTTTGGAGGTAGGAATCTGTTCATCAATTTGATCATAATATCTTGTATTTTTCTTTCTTGCAATACTGGTTTTCAGATTTTCCATTGTTGGTTATGAGTAAATTTCATTGTAAAAGAAATGGTAAAGCTTGGCTTTTGTTGGATCTTTGTGTGGAAAATGGACTGCAAATACTGTATGGTTTTGGAGGTTATTCATCAATCTCTCCTACTGTGTTAAAAAAAAACCATAACATGCTGGGAAAAGACAAAAAAAGAACAAATGAATGTGACTGTAACAAATGGAAAAATGGGGGTTTTTACGTTTTTGGGTATTTCGTTTATGGGCTTTTTAAAAAAAAAAATGTTGTTAACTCGAAACTGGTTTTTTATGCAAAAAATTATATACAAAAAAAAAAACAAAAAAAAAGTAAATTTGGGGTTTTCGGGGGGGGAGCCGAAGCTCAACCCACCCCTCCCCGCGGTGCCGCGGCAGCTCCACTCGGTGCCCACACACAGTGGGGGCCGAAGGGGACTACGTCTCCCATGGAGTCCGCAGCTCCTCCCGACGCCACTGTGTGGGGGAGCCGAAGGGCCTGCGACCCCCACGGTGGGCGTACTACCCCCGACTCCACTGTAAGTGGAGGTCGAGGGGCCTGCGTCCTCCATGGAGGCCGCAGGCTCTTCGGCTAGGACACAACCGCCCTAGGGTTTCGCTAACTAGGGTTGGCCGCCCTCTAATTTTTAACTGTTTTTTTTAATTTATTATTTAGTATTTTAGGTAAGTTAAAATTTGAATATAGTTTGTTTTATTTTATACAAAAAAAAAAAATGCTTATTAATACAAATATATTATAAGCAATATTTTATATTAAAAATGTGAGTTGAGATGTATATTTTAATAAGTAATGTTTTTCTTCTTTTTTTAAAAAAAGGGATAAATCGATATATTAAAATATATGTTAATATAGGTAACACCTAATTAGCATATATAATTTGATGATATATATTGATTTTTTGGAATTTAATATATCAATGATTTTCATTATCTTTACAAATGCTGAAATGTGTATTTAAGTTTTATTTCATTTAAGTGGGAAAATATGGGGACTCACGTTTAAATGCTAATGAGTAAATTGAATGGTGGCATTAGACTTTAACTTTTTTTTATGTATGCAATAGGAGCTTAATTTAGCTCGGAAATGATTTTCCCATTCCTTTATTCACTCTCAATGTATTTTGTTCTTTATAGAAGAAGGGTAATTTTTGTATAGTTAGAGAAAGGGCTAGATTATTTTTGTAAAACCAACTTGTCTTTGGTGTTTTATCTAAGGATTAAATAATCTGTTTGGATGCTTAAGTCAACTTGAGGAAATGTTGTAACTACCCGTTAACGCTTGAGCATGGCTTAATATTTTGGTAATTGTTATGTCTATTATAATAGCATGCCCTTGATAGGTATGTTGAGTCCCGGTCGTGTGATTTCTTATGTCTGGTCAACGTCGGTCAAGTCTCCAATTAGGGTACCAACAATTAACAAGAATTCCTTGTTATTGCTTTGATGTATTTGATAGGATCCATTTCAGAAGGGATCATTATGTAATTATTTACTGAGGTGGCTGTTGTATATTGGTTGTGTTCACCTAAGTGGCAAGGATGTAAAAGACATGTAATTTATGTATTCTTAACTATATTTAAATGCCAGAGGGGTCTTGTAGTTGAGCAGACCCGGAGATGTAGCCCTTAGCGGTGAACTCCGAGATCATATCTGTGTTATGCGATGCCTTGTCTCTTTTATTTCATACTTTAAGTTATCATGAATGATTGTCTTTTTTTTCATAAGTATATAATGGGAATTTTATGAAGCTAAATCAAAGTGCATAAATTTAGTCATCTTGATAAATGTAGAAATCAAGTCAAAAAAACATTGTAATTATGATTATGGAAAAGTATTATGGTTATGTTAATTAAAAGCAATAATAGTTGAAAGAATCTCGTTAGGATACCAATATTGTTTTAGTTTGAAATAAGTTGGTAAATTGCACGAATGTGAATGGGTAACAAAGTTAGAATTAATGTCGTAATTTTCTAAATTGCAATCTAAAGGATGAACATCATATAGGTAATTACCTTTTTGTTTATCTTAGTATATGAATATTGCCATGTTAGTTATATTACACTATATCGGATGAATTTGTTTAGTTATTTATGTTTTAATCTTAACAAACAATCCTTACCAGATTAATTTGGGAATTGGGTGAACTCAACTATTCAACCCTAATTATAACCCTAATAAATGAATTTCTTTATGATTGCTAAGATTGAACTGAAAAGGGAAGGATCCAAGTAGATGTTTATATATGAATCTTAGCAAGTGTACCTTTACATATTAGCTATATTTTAACTAAAAGATTGACACACATTAAGTTAGTTATATTGTAATCCTAATGAATGAATGTCACTATGAACTTATATTTTAATCCTGTAATAATGAATATCATCTTGATAACTATATCTTAATTAAAGGGATGAACTCATGTGTTCCTAATACATTTTTACCTTAATGAATTGAGCTCCTTCTATTAGCTTTATTAAAACTTCAATGAATGAGCTCTATGGCTACTTGCATTCTATCCTCCATAAAGAAACTACGACTCATTAGATGGTTATGCTTGAATTCAAATGAAGGAACCTCACTCTATTAATGGAAGTTTAATCCTTAATGAACGAATCTCATCTTATTAGCCATACTTTTAATATTAAAGAAAGATATCAATTGTGGGTGGTTATCTTAAAACCAATGAATGAACTTCGTTATATTAATCGCATTGAACCTTAAGGGAGGCCTCTTAAATTAATTAGGTTTTAAAGTGCATTGAGTAAATAACCTCGCGATGGCCTCCTATCCACCCAAAATAAACGAACGCTTCCTAAAATTCTAGGATGTCAAATTATTGAGCATATATATAATCATGTCTTATGCGTTATCTCGTAATTAAGATATCTAGCTTATTGGATCAATTGACGCGAGTTGAGTTAGGTGTAAGGTTACGTAATCGCGTTGGGAAACTCCTTAGGTCTGTTTAGCCTTCCGCTATGTTATCTAAGCTTTAGATAACTCCTAATTATCTTAATGTTGTAACTTATTATAACGCTCGTAATTATTATTATTATAAAAAAAAATATTTACACTCTATTTGAGTCTTTTTAACTTAAACCCTTAGGGGTTTCCTAGCGGGGCATTACACTTGGTATCAGAGCCCATGTTGCAACACTGGGATCTCTGGTTTCGCTTGTGCCCTTAGTTGGTGTGTGTGTGTCTACCTTATGTTGTATGCTTGTCCTCCTTGATGTGAGGGTGGGATTGAGCAAACCCTACTTGTGTGTAACGTGTGTGTTCACACCTTGTTTTCCCCTTATTGATGTGGGTGTTTTGGGAATAATTATAGGTGTTTTGTCTGCTTATTGAGGTCTTGGTCTATGATTTCTCTTACTTTGAAAGGGAGTCGTATGTGTAGGTCCCAGGGACAACTGAGAGGGGGGGGGTGAATCAGTTGTCTAATAAATTCAAACCAAAATCTTATTAACCAACTTATTGCTTAACAGCGGTAAGACAGTTAATTGTGCCGGTAAACAATGTTAATAGGAAATGTTGTACCGGTAAGAATTAATGCATGAAACATAAGCACAAAGTCAACCACAACACATGACACAAATATTTGTACGTGGAAACCCTGTAAGGGGAAAAACCACGGTGGGAAACCTTACCCACAATCAGATGATACTACTGCAGATAGTAAGTGTACAAAGAGGGGTCTGCACATGCAGAAAGGCCAACAGCCTAGAGCTCACTGCTCAAACACAAATGGGAGTCACACTGACTACAGTTGGATGGTTAAATCCAATGAGAATGTACTGCACAAAATAGCATCTTCATATGTTGGATTCGGTACCGGTGTAATGTTGATATGCTTCTACAAAAACCTAGCTTCACCTTCAAATGATGTCTTCGTGTATACCTCTGCTTAATCTCGCATATACCTTCTTACAATTCTTTTTTGCATTCCACATCTGATCTTACAAATAAGATCTTACATTTATACCATACCCTAAGACCAATTTTAGTAGGTCGGCTCTACAAGATATTACAATAAAACATTTTACAAATAATACAATATCCGTTGCAATAATCGATTGAACATGTCGGCTTAATGCATTTACAACAATAATAAATCATCTCCATAGCGTGCCATGCTGATCTGGAAAAGATAAACCTGTCGGTGTAACCCTAGATAACCTGGACCTATTTGCCGATAAAACCAAATATGCAAATAAGAATATACCAATGATATTACTTCAAGGAAAAGTGTCCACATGATGTCTTTGACATTACCAAGTGTCTTCCATGTCATTGTATGTACCGGTGTACATTATATCCTGTCGGTTAACCATATACCGGTGATTGTTGAATAGTTTACTGATTGCCGGTGAATGTTGCTGGATTTCCAAAGTAGGTGTATTTAGCAGGTGTTGACATCAATGACAAAACCATACCAAAATACCAACAATATCCCCCTTTGGCATTGATGGCAACACAAGATGGAAAAACCATCAAAGTGCCAAAATAGAAATGCCAAGTACAAAAACCAATTCTCCCCCTGGGATTAATATGTGTTTATACAAAGATTTATTTACAATACCAATCTCTCCTCAAAAAGATAATGCATTTTTCCATATATTTTTCTTTAATGTTTTTCCATATATCTCTCCCCCTTTGACATCAAATGCCAAAGTCACAAAAAGGTCAAGTTCATACAAAATACCAACCAATTCAATATACCAACTACTCCCCCTGAGAAGTAGCTTCCTCATCATATACCGGAATAAAAGATTTGTCCATTTAATTCTGTCGGTTGATGACAATCATCAACTGTCTAAGTCTCTACCGATGGAGGTAAGACTCCGAGCTGATCTCTGAGATACTCAAAAGTTTCCTTAGGCAAAGGTTTTGTAAAAATATCTACAAGCTGTTCTTTAGTATTCACATAAACCAGTTTTATTTCTTTTTCTTCAACTTTTTCCCTTAGAAAATTCAGTTTGATAGAAACATGTTTTGTTTTAGAATGTAATACTGGATTCTTAGATATATCAATTGCTGCAGTGTTATCACAATATATAGTAATAGGTTCTTTGCATTTTACCTTTATGTCTTTCAACATTTGCTTAAGCCAAAGTGCCTATGTACAATTTGTTGCTGCTGCAACATATTCTGATTCTGCGGTTGATAACGATGTACAACTCTGTTTCTTACTTAACCAAGAAACTAATCTCTTTCCAAGAAAGAATGCTCCTCCAGTGGTTCTCTTTCTATCATCCACATCTCCTGCCCAATTTGCATCTGTGTATGCATATAGATTAAAATTTTCATCTTTAGGATACCATAATCCAAGATTTTCTTTTGCCTTGTAGAGATTCGGATTGCATAAGCTGGTAGAAGGTTTCTTAACAACTTACTTGTTATATCCTTTTCTTCAATAGTTCCACCTGCTCCTTTGATTTGATTGACAATCTCCTTTAGTCTTGTACTGTATTGAGTTATGTTCTCTCCTTCATTCATCCTCAGAGATTCAATTTGTCCTCTCAGACTGTCTACTTTTGCTCTTTGAACATGTTCATCTCCTCCATATACTGATATGAGCTTATCCCACATTGCCTTTGCATCATTGCAGCCTTCTAGATCATTAAACTCTAAATCGGTCAATGCAGATGTTATTTCAATCATTGCTTGAATATGTTCTTGCTTCGCCTTTATCTCTTCCATAGTCAATGGATAAGTGCTCGGTGTAACAAAATCATTCTCCAAATAGTATACAACATATTCTCCAACTCCTGATAGATGTAGCTTCATCCTTTTCTACCATGTAGAGAAACTTGACTTGTTCAGCTTCGGTGCATCCCTCTTATACATCTTTGGATCTTTAACTCAAGTGCCTTTAAACTTTCCTTTCGAAGTCCAAAGCTCTGATACCAATTGATAGTTCTAATACTTAATATAAGTACAGATCCAATAACCAACAAGATGAGAGGGGGGGGGTGAATCATACAAACTTAATCATCCATAAAAACATCAGATTCAACCTTGGTAACATATATATCAGTAATATAACCAAAACTGTTAAACATGCAAACTCAAAAGCATATGAACAATATAAACCTCATAACACCAGATTTAACGTGGAAACCCAAATAGGGAAAAACCACTATGGGATTTCGGACCCACTAAGAAATATACTCTTCTAGAGTATGCTCGGTTAAAAGCAAATCCTGTTAAAGATTACAAACACATTGCTAGATGTGACCCAGTTAAGGGATTTCCCTCAGATCTGTTAGGATCTTCACTTTGTTAGAAGTGACCTTGTTAAAGGATTTCAAACACTCAATCAGAATGTCACCTTGCTAGAGGGTTTTACATATAAGACTATTAAGTCCACTCAGTTAAGAGATTTTCTATCACTTTCACAAAATAATAGTAATAAAAATCTATCTGCAACTTCACATCTAAAATGCTAAAGCAGATTCTTATTTGTTCAATACAATCTAGACATAGAACTAATCTTGTCTATCTGTTGGGCTTCTATACTCTGTTATTCTAACAGGTCTTCAAGCTTCTGTGCTCGATAATCACTATGTAGCATCTTTGTGCATACACTTGCCCGCATTCATTGTTTATCAACAATTTCCTATTTATAAACAATTAGGTAACCGCTTAATCTCATTGATCACATTTCCCATGATCAATCATAGCCATCAGATCTTTAATCTTGTCCAGTTTCAATGCATCTTTCGATCTAAAAATATTTTACCCCACCTTGGAACTTTCATAATAGTCTTGGAACTTGTGCCAGGGAATTGTGGTTCAATCTGAGCTGTAGATCTTCATGCTAACTTTCCATTGCCTTAGATTTGTTAACAAACTTCTTCCATGGCTCACCAAACATTTAATCTGCTCCAGCTCATCAACTTCCTTCATTAAATACCGCATGTAAACATTTAATGCATTCTATTATAGCTCGGTTACAACTCGGTTACAACTCGGTGAATACTAAACTCCACTCGGTAGACATTCTGCCTTCATTAACCGATAGCAATAACCTTAGGGTTTACCGACTAGGTTCCTTAGGGTTTACCGACTAGGTTCTTTGCTTGATAACATAGTATAGTATTAACCTTTACAATTTACAACATATGTATGATGTTAAAACAATCTAAAACATCATGATCTCATCATTGTCTGACTCGGTAGTAGTTGCCCATTGAATACCTTATTCATCCCCTTATTCATCATATTCTTTCCTGTGTCTTTTACCGACATCTTTATAATCTTCATATCATACTTCTCAAGATATGGCAACATCATACTGAATTAGAAAATCAATTTCTTGACATCAATGACAAAATAATAATATCAAGACAGTAAAACATCTTTAATCAGCTATATCCATAATCATCAACAACCTTCTCAATATCCTTAAGAAATTCCAACAATCTTTCATTGTCTGTTATAATGCAATATTACCAACATATACAAGGGCTTGGGCCCTTTCAAAATATTTTCCTAACTAATAAAAAAGCATTGCATAGTACCATTAGATTAAATCATTATGCAAACAAACAATTAAAAAAAAGTTATTTTGGTATTTTTTTGTTCACAACTTTGTACATCATGCTAGTTTGAGTCTCCATGTCACATGTGATCTAGATAGATAAAAAATTACGACATCAAATGAGACAAGATTGTACATGAATTCAAATATTAAATTCTATAAAAAAAATCTTTTTCATTAATATAACACTCAAAATTCGTAAACAATCTTAGAAATGGAAAATGAAAATCCTTATTTAAACCACTCAAACAAGTATTTAGTTTAGATTGAAAAAAATAAAAGTTAGATAAAGATCTTGATTTAGATTGAATACTTATTTCACAATCTAATTAATGCATTAAATATATTAAATCTCAAGTTCCATAACTTTGGAAATTCCAAAACCTTCCTAATTAGACTACTTTAAGAAAATAGGTGTTGGGTTTTGAGTTATTAACATAAAATTGTAGGTTATAATATAATATATTTGTTAGGATTAAGCTGTCGTAAACCTTCTAAATCCTATGTAATTAATTTTTTGGGGGGGGGCAAATGTGGTAGAGCCACTTAATATATTAATATAAATAGAAACTAGTTCAAGAGCTAATGGAGGAAAGAACAAGAAAACCTCCAATCCTTGCTTGAAATATAGGACAAAGACACAAATAGCTATCCAGACTCAGACTACTAACCACCCACTAATCTTAGAACACCCATGTATTATATTTCCAAGTGCTTGCATATGCACATATCTACCAAAACTAAGACCCCAAAGACCCACAAAATATTAATTACAAAGTTTACAATTAGGGAAAATAAACACTTATTAATCTCTAAAAAAACTAGACTCCATCAAATATCATGACAGAGACAGTCCACATTTATCCTTCATTATCATTCATCAGCATATCGACCTGGCTCACTCGCATGAGGAGCATGTGTATTTCGTAATTTGGCTCTGAAAAACCATCAAGGCACAAAAGGATGTGACAGAGGGAGAAGCCATAAATGTAAATTGTGTCATCAAAAAACAAGAACATTGTTGCAAGCAAAAAAATCCTCTCCATATAACTCGAAGCTGACCAAACACTATCGGCCCATAGCTGTCAAAAATTCTCCTCAAAATTTCAAAATTTGTTGAAGTGCATGAGTTACTCTTCCTCCATTAGCTGAGATTTAGCCAAAACACTATCGTTATCATTCAATACCCAAGGGATATTTGTATCCAGTGAATCCTGCCTCCCAATGGCTGACAGTTGAGTGGAGTTGAAATTGTCAAAAGACTTGGAAGATGAAAGTGGAAATTGCCTTGCTGAATGTGCTAAATTTTCAAGATTTTGCTCGGGAATCACACCATGTCAAAGGCATACTAGAAACTGGTTCATCTGGTAAAACATGATCATGGCCTAAAATAGTGAGAAGAGAAACACCCACATTTCTCCCAACATTTATGAAAGTTTGTTGAAGGACATTTTTGCACTTAAAATTCAACTCCAAATTGCCACTTTTGCATTCAACAAAAACAATTTGGTTTAGAATGCTACGGCCTGAAGATAATTTTAAATGCACCTTGAAATCACACAAGCCAATTAATCATGTAATACGAAAAATATGTCATATTCTTGATACAACTTACACATTAACACATGAAAATGACACATTAGGATATAGAGGATTTAAAATATCTATGTGAATTGTTAATATGTTCTTTAAATGATGCCCACATCAAATCTTAGTTATGAGTAAAAGGCATGTTATTTTTCACTATTGACTCAATATCTGGAAACTCATGTATGTTGATTCCATGCAATGATGAGTCCAAATTAATGTTATCGCACCCTAAATTAGCAAGGAGGTCTGCTAATTTATTCCCCTCTCTATATGTATGTGATATATATACATTGGTGAAAGAGTCCATCAATGCCCAGATGCATTCTAGAATATATCTTATCTGCCAATTTATAATTTGTCTTTTCTTATAGGCATTTATTATCATTGTTGAGTCTCCCTCTATATGAATATTAGTGAAACCCAATTTCTTTACCAATGTTAGTCCACTTAAAAGAGCTTGTGCTTCTGCAAAATTATTTGTGCTTGGTGCAATGGTAGGAGATTTGAAAGCCTTTAGATTCCCCAATTGATCTCTTATACATATACATATGCCTGAGTCACCAGGATTTCCTCGCGAAGAGCCATCAAAATTGATCTTGACAAAATTGTACAATGGAGGCTGCCATTTGATAGTAGATCTGTCAACATGAGGTTGATTGAGTCAAAAGAAACATGAAGGAGAAGGAATGGAGATTTATTTCCAATTATTAACTAGTTTGCCATCCCAAGGAGTGAAGAGAGAAAAGTTGTTATATTCATTTTGAGTGTAGAAATTCACCATTTCAGAAATGGATTTTTCTATTCCTTCTAAAACTGTCTGAATAGGAACAGATGCTTTTCTGAAGATTCTCTTGTTCCTTTCCCACCAAATGGACCAAATTAGAGTAGCCAAAACTATAATCCAAATTCAAGCAAAGAGTGATGAACCAAAGGGGGTAGGCCATGATTGGAACAAGTCCCAAAGTGTATTTGGTAGTGGCATAGATAACTCCAATTTATTGAGAATAAATTGCCAAAATTGTTGTGCAAATGAATACTGAATAAATAGATGATCAACTAATTCATACTCTTGATCACAGAGGACATATTTAAATGGTTGTGAAATCTTCAACTTAGCCAGTTTATCACTTGTTAAAATCCTCTTTTGCAATGCAAGCCATGCAAAACATCCTAACTTAGGTAATACTGAGCTATTCCAACAAAAAGAGAAGGCTCTTTGTGTATATAACTGATTATCCATTTGTTTCACAACTTTATAACCATTCTTAATTGAATAGCTACCATCTTTTCAAGGGGACCATATAATTTTATCTTGCGTATTTGAGAGATAAACAGTTCTAGTGGAAAAGATATTATGTAGACAATTAGTATAAGTGGTATCTAAGGAAAGATCGGTAGGGTCCTTCCAAATTTGTTTTCCTAAATTTCTTTCAACAACACTGACATAATTAATCAACTTGCTACCCCACTATGAGATGATAAGTGGAATTGCCTCTATCAAATTGGCTTCTTGATTTAGAAGGGGCAATCAATTTCATGAATCGTTCCAAAAATTGGCATGCTCTCCATTATGCACTTGCCACGATATGTACTTAACAACCACATCTCTAGTAGCTATCATAAAATTCCAAATAGCAGATCCATAGGGAGGGTCTAGAGTGGTGAAAATTCTTGAAGGATTATTAGAATCAAGGTATTTGGCCTGCATTATTTGATACCATTTAGCTTCAGTTTTGGCATACATTTTCCAGACAACTTTCCCACCAAATGCTATGTTCCTTTTTGATAAATCATGCAGCCCCACCCCTCCAAATTGTTTATTTAAGGCCATATTTTTTAATGAGATAAGTGGGATCTTCTTTTCCTCTAACAGGTTACCCTTCCATAAGAAATCAATAATGAATTTTTCAATTTGCAAAATGATCAAAGAGGGAGCTTTTTTAACTGAAATGTAATAGTTAGGGATAGTAGCAAGCATTGTTTTGATAAGGAGGATCTGACTAGACAATGTAAGCCATCTTGCTTTCCATGTCGAGACTCTTGACTTGATCCTCTCTAGGACCATTTTCCAATAAATTGGTTTATTGGGGCCCATAATAAAAGGTATGCCCAAGTAAGTAGAAGGAAGCTCTTCTAGCATGAAGCCCAATGTGTTTACAATTTTCCGATAAATAATAGCATTTGTCTTAAAAATGGAGATTTTGGATTTATGTGCATTAATCCTTTGCCCTAAGACTGAGGTATATAAAAATGTTTTTAACTTAATTTGCTTTGCCTCTTGCAAGGATGCTCATCCCATGAGTAATGTATCATCTGCAAAGAGTGTGTGAGTGTTAGCAATAGTAGTACTTGGGATAGTGATACCCTACCACAACCCTTTCTCATTCTTAATTTCAATTGCTCTGTTGAAAGCCTCTGCCATAATGATGAACAAAAATGGAGAAAGGGGGTCTCCTTTGATGAGTCGATGATGAGCAGTTAGTACCAAACCGGTATCGAGAGGGGGGGTGAATCACTACTGGCAAAAACACTTTTCCTTGAACCAGTTTGACTGAGAACACTGCACTTGACGGGCAAGCAATATCATCGATCCAAACCAGATTACTACCGATTAAACACAGTAAGAATGTGACGGACATAAACCGGTAACTCTTAGCTTTCCACACAATCTAACATCTTATTTACATTTCACCCATATGCATACACTAGTAATACATCAACAGAAATGCAAAGACTTACTGGTCAACATGCTTTACTGCTTGACAGAGAATAACAAAGCATCACATGAAAAGCATCACACATAACACACATATTTTTCACATGGAAACCCAACTGGGAAAAACCACGGTGGGGATGAATACCCACAAGCTATTCTTTGAACCCTTTTGAAGTCCACTCTGTTAGGAGCCCAGTCCGGTTAAAGACTTTACAATAGGTTCTCTTAGGAACCGATCCTACTAGGGATCACCTGGTTTACGGATGGCTAAAATACCCGGTTAAGGGTTAAACCCTGTTAAAGGTTACCTTGTTAGAGGATTTTAAGAACTCCATGATTTTGAATCACCCTGTTAAAGGATTTACAGCAAGCCAGTTAAAGCTACCCTATTAAGGGATTTTCCAACTATTGAAGTGGTTAGAGGTCAACAGGTATCACAATGATCTAGTAATAGCACTTCAATGCCAATGCAGATCTACTTTAGTTCCTTCCTTCTGCAATCACACTCTGCAGGTATCTATTCTCTTATCTGGTTTGGAAAGAATCACGTATCTTTGCACTTAGATACAAACACAACATTTGCCAACAACCTCAACATGAAAAACAATATCGACCTTATAGGAAACAGATAGGTCGGTATCATAAACCCTAAACCCTAAACATTTAGGTTAAGCAATTCAGTCGATTCAATCCTGACCGTTGAACATACTGCATTGAATGCAATAGTCTTGAACATATCTCAAGACGCTCTCCATCGTTCATTCTTTGCCACTTCTTGGAGGCTGATAACACATCACGTGTTCTCCACCATTTACAGAGACTTTGCACATTCCCAAGGTAGATAGGATCAATCTCCTTCATGCAAGATCCTTCACCCGCACAAGGCTGACGTGGCAACACAATCTGTTCTTCATTACAATGCTAACTCATCACACAATGTCATCAGTTGAATCGCACAGGCATAGAACACTTCAACTAGAAACCCTAAAGCTAAGACTACCAACCGGTAGTCATACCATATGAAACCTTGATACAAAACATTCCATATACCGGTTCACATTTCAACATACTAGTTCATTTGGACAAACATACCACTTCACTTTTTCACATATACCGGTTCACAACAACATATTAGTTCTCTTGCAAGTTGCTTACTTCAATATACTAGTTCACTCTTCAACATATTGACATCAATGACAACATACAATATCATCATGTCATCATACTCTGCACATATACTAACATCCTTGTCTAATTCCTTGAGTTGCAACAAAAAAACCCGAAGGATCTCCATTAATAATAACTGAGAAGAAAGCACCTAAGATGCATGAATTGATCCACTTACATCATTTATTAGAGAATCCAAACTTATGAAGTACTTTTAGTAAGAAATTCCAATTTACTTTATCATACACTTTCATCATGTCTAATTTGATAATAAATGATGATAAATGGGATGAGTTAATAGAATGCAAGACTTCATATGCTACTAATGCCCCTTCCATTGTTTCTCTTCTTGGCACAAAGCCACCCTGCTCTAAAGAAATTATCTTGGGAATAAGATGTTGAAGTCTCAAATATATAGCTTTAGAAAATATTTTGTAAACTATGTTGCAAAGGGAAATGGGTATAAACTCTACAAAAAATTTAGGCTCCTTGCTCTTGGGAATGAGGGTAACATTAGTAACATTAAAAAATTTTAACATTGAAGAGCTTCTTCTTGATTCCTCTAGGGCTGCCCACAAATCAAAATGAATCACATCCCAACATTTTTTAAAGAAGAGGGTGTAGACACCTAAAAATGTCTCATTGATCATGTACTAATTATTCTTCTAATTGATTAAATAATTCTTTAATTATTTAATTAATTTAATTAACTATTTCTTCTAGTTTCATATATTTCCTCATCATCTTACTAATTATTCTATTTTCAATTTCTATCATCATTTAATCATTTTAACCATTTTCTAAATATTAATTTAATATTTATTATTTAATTAATTCTGATTAATTCCCCAATTTAAACAATCTTTATTATTTAAATAAATTAATTCTCAATTTCTATCTCTAATCATCTAATCATTCAACTATCTTCTGAATATTAATTAAATATTTATTATTTAATTAATTGTGATTTAATCTTTTAATTTAAATAATTTTTATTATTTAATTAAAGTCCACTTCTAGCATAATTAAATAGTTTTTTTTAATTATTTAATTAACTAATTAATTCTTCAATTCCAAATCCCCAAATTCGAATTTCATTTAATTTCATATTCTTCTAATTTCTTCCAAATTCAAACACATGTGCATGATTTCAAAAACCAAATTGAAAATTAAAGTCAAGTTCTAAATATATTCAAATGCTAAATTAAATTAAAAAAATTAAATTATTTGAATAAATTTCATGCAAAGATGAAATTGAAAATCTAAGTTAAAGTGCAAGCACATGCTAAATTAATTAATTCATTTACCTCTCCAATCTCTATTTTCATCTTCTAGTTCTCTTGGTCATCTTCTTTATTTCTTCCAATCATCTTTTTCTTCTTTCAGTTAGCTTTTTCTCAATCAGTTGACTCAATTAATCTATTCAATATATTTTGTTTCACCTCCAAGTCAGCAGTTCAACTATCAATCAACATGTGAGCTCACCTGAGTTCCACCTCTTGATCTTTTGGTTCCACCTTTCAATCAATCTTCTCCAAAAATCTATAAATTGAGAATTCAATCCTCACAATTCCTCTAGATCACAAACTTTGAATTTTTGTGTCAATTGTAGGTTGCCAGTGCAATATCTAAGAGCCATCATACCATAGAGAGAAGAAGGACAATCGAAGCCACGATGCATAATAGGGAGTTTCATATTACTTAGTGTAATTCCATTTTGCATTTATTCCATTGGTTTTATGTTTGAATTGCTTAGATAGTTAAGGATTCGTGATCATCCTTGTTTCCTATTAAGAAATGGTGTATTTGAGCATGCTACATTTTGGTGAACCCGACGTGAGCAACAGCTAATTTACCTTCTCTGTTTTCTGTGTAATTTTTGCAGGTCGTACAAATTTTTTTATTTTTTAAAGATTTTGCATGGATTTCGAGAACATATTTGTCATCACACAATCGCCCTTACATCATCACGCAATTGCACAGATAGCGTTACGCATTCAACCAGGCAAGATCACGCAATCACCCTTTACAGATCACGCATTCGCAAGGAAAATTGGTGTTGATTGTTTCTATTCTCATATCCTTTCTATTCTTTGATATGTTTAATTCTGTCTAAAATTGAGTAAATCTGGAAACAAATTATTTTGCATGATTTTATTATAACAGTTTATGGCATGAAAGGTACAATTCAGGATCTCGGGTGCTAGAAGGACAAAGGAACAAAGAAGACAGGCCAAATGCTATCAAAAGTTTATCCAAGCAGAAAAGTAGATACAAGATTGGGAAGATCAACCAACCTTTGATAGATATAACAACTTAGTTCTCTCATATCAAGTAAAATGTGATCTAATTAATATTGAATGGATGATGAGAGATTTATCTAGGGCCTCACAATTAGTTTTACAAGTTTCTGATCGGGTTTAGATTAATTTTTTATTTTTTTATTTTTTTGTGTTATCTGCCTATCTATCACGCAATCGTCCTATTTGGATTATGCAATTGATCTGTTATTGTCACGCATTCCAACTATCTAAATTACACATTCGCTATGTTATGTTCACGCATTGGCTTTGTCAGTGTCACGCAATCGCGCAGGTATTGTCACGCATTCGTTTATGTCAATTTTTTATTCTCTGTCTTCTATTGATTTGATTTTACTGCTAATCATCTATTTGCAACCTATGGCGAATTTATAGAAAGGATCAGATTAGTATTAGATCAATTGCACTCATAATCTCATACTTCATCTTTTGGTGCTTAAAATCAACAATGGTTAAAATGAACATGCATGCACAATCTCACACTTTATCTGTTGGTGATTAAAATTAACATTGGTTAAAATTGACATGCATGTATAACACTTCGATTTGGGCTTAAAATCAACAACAGTTAAAATTGACATGCATGCCTTCATATTTCAATTTGGTGTCTAAAATGGACATGCACATGCGTATTCAACACCTAAATTTGGGCTATAAAATGAACGTGAATCAGGCTGCATTAGATTAAATCACATTTGGTTTTCTTAAGGTAAAGAATTTTTATCGTGTTTAGGGTGGACCTACTGTCGCATTAACTAACTTTCCACTCGCCTTCGGGGTCTTGGGAGAAAGGAAGAAGGTGACAGTGACATCCATTTTTTATTTTATTCCACATAGTGAGGGGTATCTTTGACTAGGGATTTCATCACCCCATAGAGGTACTTCAAATTGGGATGCATTGGGGATATCATCTCTCCTAGCGTACTCGCGAGTGGGTTTTTTGAGCCTCTATATAAATATACTGGTCAGGCGGCTAGAGTGTTGAGTGAATTCAACATATGTGGGGGCCTTCCCTGTACCGATAAGCTCAACTAAAGTCTTAAGTGGATTGCTCTGAGAATCCATCATTGGATCAAGACCCCTCAAAACCCTACAATAAGAACCAAATTAGTAGACCAAAACCCTACATTCAGTGATTCCAAGAGTGTGCATTGTACCCCATAGATACCCTTCATGTACCTTACACTATGATACATGAATCCCTTGGCTATAAGATCTTTGGATCTTCGGGGTAAGAGAGACTGGCATGCCCAAGAAGTGTGTGTCGTGGAGTGGAGCCAGTGCTGCCAGACTCTCTATCTGTTCATTTTGTCTCGGTATTTCATAAGGGCCTCATTGAATGGTGTCCACTTTCCAGCCTAAGATTGTATTCTGTGCTTTTTTATGTATTGTTGTGTTAAATCAGTATTGAGTCAGTCCTTTGGGCTATTTCGGGCCCTATCCTACATATCTCTGAATTTTTGAAGATTGTTTGAAAAACTAGTTCAGTCAACTATATTTACCTCCAAACAATTGTTCTCAGGCTTGAAGAAACCACGAAACTAGTCCTATACACAGAATTACTGAAAACAAAGTCCTTTTTTGAAACGTCAAAACTCAAAGGTTTATACACTTGTGACCCTAGGAAGTCCTTGCATAGTCCTCATTTATGTCCTTACTATCATCATTAGTCCTTGCATAGTCCTCACTTACGTCATAAATCCTTGCAAAGTCCTCATTTACGTCCTTACTATCATCATTAGTCCTTGCATAGTCCTCATTAACATCCCCATTATCATCTTCATATACGTCTTCATCAAGATTTCATATACGGTTGTCTTAGTCTGTCATCATTGACATAATCATCCTACAAAGTCATGGCATGTGTCTTAATGGGTCTCCCAGGTGATGGTTTGCTCCCCTTAGAGAAACCTAATCTAGTGCCAAACGGTAGTCAGCGAGAAATCATTGAAGGTCTAGCTAACTTAACCTGGGACTCAAGGAGAAACACACCTCAGTATATAGGAGTCGAGTACGAGATAAATATCAAGTATAAAATTGCCCGTAGGATTGATAGAGAAATTCTTGCAGAACATCTAAGAGAAGACATGGAAAAACTTGCAATACAGAAATCCAAAAATACTCAACAAGTCTCACATCAAAATCCTCAATAGAGAGTCTAGTCTAGTTTTTGCATACCTCATACCTACGTCTACAGTCTAGCATTAGTCGTTGTCTTGCATAAAACCACCCTCATATAGTAGTCTTAAATTTCTGTCACAAGGTCACAAAAGGCAAAAGGTATAATGGACCCAAACAATGACCAGCCTGTAAACCCAACTTGGAATATGGATATATCAACTAGTCAACAATCAAGTTCTCGGGAAATGTCTACCCTAATTGAATTACAACAACATTTAACAAAAGAATAAATTGAGTCAGCTCAACAAGATCCACATGTCCTTATGATATTAGATGCACTTATACATAGTAATAGGGGCAAATATCTATCGCTTTTATTACAAAATGGGGCGAAACTACCTAAAGATTTTGATGTCACAAAGATCTTACCACAAGGAAAAACTTTAGGTCAATATAAGAGTCAAACACTACCCATAACACAAATGTAAGCAACGACCTCAAGTTTTCCTCAAAATGTACCTATCCAAACAAATGTCAATACAAATGCAATCTTTCAAACAAGTGCATCATCTTCGGCGATAAATGTTAGTATACCAACACAAAGCATACCAATAATATCAAGTTTCTCAACACCTATTCAAACACAAGAAACAAGTGAAACCCAACCTTTGGTTTCCTATTCTATAGGATCGACATATAGTCACCAAAATGCAAATCTAGGTCTTACCAATACAACAAGTACAACTCCACCAAACATGGGTTTGCATATCACTTATTTCATGGTACCTAGTGGAATGCACAACACACAAAATTATAATCATGGTACCTTCCAACAACCTCCTAGTTATGCAACCATGAATCCTTTTGTGGGACATACACAAACACAAGGTGTACCTTTGACCCAAATAGATATTCTGACACAACAATTATAGAATTTGCAACAACAAATGACAACCATGCAGACCGGTAACAATAAAAAGAGATACACAATACCGGACTTACATCCTTATCCATTCGATCACACATTATACATGCTGCCTTTCCCACCATATTTTGAAACACCTAAATTTGATAGATATCGAGGGAAGGTTGATCCTAGAGACCATATCAAAGAGTTTTTTACAACATTTATAGAGGTTGCAATAGAAGATACTTACTTAATGAGACTATTTCCTAAAAGTCTGGGGGGTCCGGCTTTAGAGTGGTTTTCACATTTACCACCAACCATCACATCATGGGGAGAATTAGGTTAACAATTTATTGCAAACTTCTCTCATAACATTGAAACCCCGGTTACTTTGATGGACTTGTGTGCCGCTAAACAATATGAGAATAAAACATTTGCATCCTTCATACAATGATGGAGGGCTCTCTATAGGAGGTACAAGACAATTATCCTAGAAATAGAGCAAGTGGATATGTTCACAAAAAACTTGATTCCCAAGATTAAATATCCGATACAAATGCAATTTTCAACCACATTCAAACAAATCATGGAAAAAGCTCTAAAATGTGAGAAGGGACTAGTAGAACAAGGTCTTATTAAGTATGGCAACACCAACAAATATGAAAAATCCAAGTTTTGGTCGAAAAACAAAAATGTGACCAATGATGGTATTGTAGACACTAGAACAATAAACAAAACTCAACCAGTTTTATCTTTGGGAATGAGTCAATCGTCAAATCCGCATACAGAGAATAACCTTACTTCAACAAATGTGAATGCTACACAAAACACGAACACAAGGTACCCCAGAGTAAATGCTCCAAGAAGGAATTACACACCTCTAGGAGAACCTATTGAGTCAACACTTAAAAAGTTAATACAGACAAACATGATCACTTTACCAGAAATAAGAGTATATGAACCAGGTCCTTTCAAACCCACATGGTGGAACGATAATGATTTCTGTGATTATCATCGGATAAAAGGTCACAAAACAGCAAGTTGCTACAAGTTGAAAAACTTGGTCCAAGATTTGATAGACCAAGGTGACATCACAATCGATACCAATAAAACCTCAGCAAACACAAGTCGTACAATCTTTAAGGATCCATTTGTTAAGAATGACAAGGGAAAGCTACCACATCAGGTACTCAATACAATATAGCTAACTACACAAAGGTCTCATACGACTACACTATTCATGCCATTAGCTTAGGAGATATAGTAAACAATGATTCACAAGAAACACTTGATCAAGATGAGAAATATCAAGACACTGACACAGATGATATCCAAATTTGCATGATATTAGAGGCACCAAAATATGATGATGATAGAAATCTTTGTCTTAGAGATTGGGGGCATGATCAACCATCTCATTCTGGTTGGTTTGAATATGAACTCATAGAACACATCATGGATGTCAAACATACACATAAAGACTATGAAGAGGGATTTAACATAAATCTTGATAACATAGAATATGATACAGTGTCTACGATCACCATAACTCCCAGAGACAGAGACTGTGTAGTAGTTACTCACAGATCAAAGGCAACTTTACAAGGAATACCACAAAATCAGCCACTAGCAATAGGGACTTATAATGTTGTTGAGGAACTTAAGAAAACTCCAGCACGGATATCATTATTCAAACTTTTGCGTATTTCACCCACTCATAGAGCTATACTGGACAAAGCACTTCAAGATTTGCTAGTAGACAGAGATATAGATGAAAATGTCTTCCAGTCTATGGTAGGAAATTTGACACAAGGCACATATATTGCATTCACAGAACAAGATATTCCTAGTGATAGACTACTTCATAACAACACACTACATCTGGAAGCTTACATACATAAGAGAAGAATCAAAAGAGTACGCATAGATGGAGGAGCCGGTCTCAACATTTGTACTTTAAAACTAGTTAAGGCACTAGGATATTCTAAATTTCATATTGATTCATCCAAGAGGATAAATATCAAGGCATACAATGATGAAGAACGTCTGTCAAAAGGCATTGTAACATTACCCGTACAAGTAGGAACTATAACAATAGAGGTCACTTTTCAAGTCTTGGATAGAGAACTGGGATATAACATGTTATTGGTCTACCCATGGATCAACACCATGCAAGCAGTACCATCCACATTTCATCAGTGTGTCAAATTCCCATATAATGGTATTGAAATCACCATAAAGGGTGATCCAAATCCCTTCCAACATTGCAATTACTTGAAAGAAAGTGTGGATAATCAGGTACCTATTAATCAAGTAGCACCTCTCACTACACAACTAGAGGCATTAACAATCATAGAAACAAAAAAGGATATGCCTACAACGTCCTCCTTAAAAATACAAGATATGGGTTGTGTAGAGTATTCTATTTTAAATACTTTAAGTGGGAAACAGTTGTCTCTTTCTCCTAAGTCTTTTGGGAAACCTCACAATACCATACAAAAATAAGACAAAGGAAAAGAAATTGCCAGATATACAGACTCATGCTCTTTCATTAGATGGGGTGACTTACAAGAAGAATCCCTGAATGAAGATGTTAACCATTGGATATATAGAGAAGAGGATCATATGACAATAACTAGAATACCCATAGATCAGTATGGAAATGGATTCAAAATTCTCTAGAGACATGGATATGAAGGCACCACAGGCCGGGGGTTACAGAAACAAGGAAGACTAGAGCCTATTGTTCCTAATGATAATCCAAGGAATCAAGGATTGTGGTACAAGCATGTACCACATATCACAGAAGCAAGACAGCATACCCTTGATATACTAAGTTGACCAATGAAACTGTTAGACTATATACCACAAAGGGATTTGTCCACGCAGGTGCTTCCATCTTCATCTCAAACAAGTAATCAAGTACCCACATTGCCTAGTGCGAAATCAGATGGAGAAGACATGAGACAACTCCTGCAAGAACCTAACACTGAGTCACAAAATGATACAGTTGTCGACACAACAACACAAGCTAATGTTGCAATAGATGCAGGCTTAATACCCACAGATGAATCTAATCCATGGTTATTATCAATACTTCTGCCATGGGAAATGACTCGGTCTCAACCTGACAAATCGGATGAAGAAAGATTGTAAAGGCTTATACCAGGCTTAAGAAGGGTAACTATTGTCCAAAGAAGACCAGTCAATCTACAATAGAATCAGGGGCAGGAACAAGAAGAAATAAGTGATGATATCTCAGATGATGAAAAATACATTGAAAGTGAGACAGACTCTCATGACTATGAGTTCTTATCACTCCATGATTCTATCCCACCAGCAAGTGTCATACTAAGGTATCAAATAAAGTCTATACAAGATGAAAATACACAAAGTCATTCAAACAATCAAGTCTTCATGTTATTAGAGTCTACTATGGAAGGGAGTAATGATTTACCCCTTGTACATTCACACTTGATTTATTGGGGGCAAGAAGGAAAACCATCTCTGGATTGGTTTGAAAACAGTGAAGCAATTGCAGAATTTCTCGAAGTCAGAGAGGGATTTCCACAAGGTGATTACAAAGAAGGGTTTGTTGTAGACCTGGATAGAACAACATACTTTGGAGAAGAAAGTACCTCTACAATAGAAGATAAAGATCAAACCACCCATAATGGCAAGAGTGAGTTGGGTAACCTTCCTATTGAAAGAGAAAGTTTAGCATTGCTTATAGAAGAAACAGAAGAAGTAAACATAGCAGAAGGAGAGATTGTACATAACATCGACCTAGCAAAATCACTAAGCAAAGAAGAAAAAGACAAATTCATTCATTTTTTCAAGAAATGACCTATCAGTTTTGCTTGGTCCTATGCAGATATGCCAGGCTTAGACCCTGAATTAGTGTTGCATCATTTACCTTTGATACCAGGAGTTAAACCTTACAAGCAAAAATTGAGAAAAATGCATCTGAGTATTCCATTACTAGTTAAAATAGAACTACAAAAGTTGTTGGTCATAGATTTCATTCGACCTATTGACGATGCGGAATGGATATCCAACCTGGTACCTATGACTAAGCCCACAAGAGGCATCATAATTTGCATGGATTTTCGGGATCTAAATAAAGCTTGCCCTAAGGATGACTTCCCGCTACCCAATATCGATATGATAGTTGACCTAACAGCTAGGAATGAAATGCTATCCTTAATGGATGGTTTCTTAGGATACAACCAGATTAAAATTGCGCCATAAGATCAACATAAAATGGCCTTTACATTCCCATGGGGAACATACTGCTAGATTGTGATGCCATTTGGTCTCAAAAACGTCGGAGCAACATACCAACGAGCCATGACAACTCTGTTTCATGACATGATCCACAACATAATGGAAGATTATGTGGATGACTTATTGGTTAAATCACAAACAAGAGAAGGTCACCTTACAGTCCTTGCACAGATATTTGATCAGTTGGAGCAAAATAATGTCAGACTAAATCCAAAGAAGTGTGTGTTCGGCATAACAACAGGTAAATTGTTAGGGTTTATTATGTCCAATAGAGGAATTGTAGACCCTACCAAGGTCAAGGCAATCATTGATATTCAACCTCCATCAACACTTAAACAACTAAGAGGGTTACAAGTAAGATTGAAATCCATAAGGAGATTCATAGCACAATTGGCAGATAAGTGTCACCCCTTCCAGCATTTACTCAGGAAAGGAGTTACTTTTAAATGGACAAAAAAATGCCAAGAAGCTTTCCAAGCTATGAAAGATTATCTTTTAAATACACCCGTGTTAGTATCACCTACTCCGAGAAAACCTCTATTGTTATACATATCAGCAACAAACTCAGCTCTAGGAGCTTTGTTGGCACAACATGACGAAAAAGGAAAAGAAAGGGCCATTTATTATATAAGTAGGACTGTGATCGGCTATGAGCTTAATTATACCCCTATAGAGTGAGCATGCTTAGTAGTAATCTTTGCATCCCAAAAGCTCAGACATTACATGCTAAGTCATAAGGTACAACTCATTGCACACTTTGACCCACTCAAGTACATATTGAGTAGAGCAACATTAACCGGGCGATTGGCTAAGTGGGTTATGATCCTGAGCGAGTTTGATATGGAATACTTAGATAGAAAAGCCATCAAAAGACAAATTATAGTAGATCAATTAGAAAAGGCTCCTTTATAGGATAGTCACCCATTGCTAATAGACTTTCCAGACGAATCTGTGTTTGCATTGACTGCATCTTTAATGTGGAAATTATATTTTGATGGGTCATATAGAAGTCATGGATCTAGAGCAAGGATTCTTTTTGTCACCCCTCAAGGGGATTCTATACCTAAGTAATTTAGGATCAATTTCCAATGCACAAATAATATAGCTGAATATGAATCTCTCCTCATAGGGCTTCGTACAACTGTATAGTGGAGAATACAAGAATTACAGGTCTATGGTGATTTACAATTGATTGTAAACCAAGTTAATGATGATTATAACACGAAGGATGACAAACTCATGCCTTATAAAAAGATGGTAGAAGATTACAAGGAGCACTTCAACAAAATTACCTTTGAACACATCCCAAGGATACAAAACAAGGTAGCAGATTCCATGGCTACCATAGGATCTCTTCTAAATATGCCTGCTAACAAAACTCAGTTTGAGTTCATCATAGAATAGTTGATGCTACCGGTATATGAGACTCCCCCAACATAATATATATGTGCAATTGTGGGTCCATAATCACCTTGGTACAATGAAATATATACATATTTACATACTCAATACATGTCACCGGATCTTTCCAGAATTTTTTTTAAAAAGACCCTTATTTGTCAGGCATCTAGATACACCATTATAGCTGACACTTTGTACAGAAAGGGTTCGATGGAGCTCTTCTCTGATGTCTTGATGAAAATGAAGCACAACTTTCTTTAAAGGAAGTACATGATGGAATTTGTGGGGCTCACCAAAGTGGTCCACCATTGTCAAAGAAGTTGAGAACAGGTTATTACTGGCCAACTATGGAAAAGGACACTTATAAGTATGTATAGAAATGTAAGTAATGCCAAATGCATGGAGACCTCATTCATGCACCAACACAAGATCTTCAACCCATTACGTCACCATGGCCATTTTCACAATGGAGATTAGATCTAGTGGGTAAAATCAACCCTACTTCTTCCAATGGGCAATTGTTCAAGTTTATCATTCGTTTGCATTCAAGAGAAGCAAGGGTCATCTCCTTTCTTAGATATTATGACATGAAGTCTTTGGTGTTCTAAGGTCATTCATTTTCAACATTACTCTATGACAATGCTTTACTTATGGTTGGGTAGTGATTTCACTATTTGAGACTTGTTAACCCACAATCTATCAATTTCTATATGTCAAGCATATTAAGAAGATCTCTAATTCAATCTAGACACCTAGTTGATCATATGACTAGTGAAAAATCTAAAATTTTACTTCAGTGCCATTGTAATTATCACACCCAAGTAGGTTTCATTACTTACAAGTCAAGGCAAGAAAAGAAAAAGAAAAAGAGCTATGCCAAATATCCCTCTCAAGGCAAAAGAGAAATGATATATAACTGAAATATCATGTATACAAATGAGATAAAAATCTTGACTATGGGAACATGCAAGTAACTCCATCAGGGCTACAGACGCCTACTGGCAATGGAGAAATATTTAAGAAATTAAAATCTATAACCTCATCGGAGCTCTCAAGGCTTGCTGGCAGCAAGGCTCTATTTGAGTTGCTTTTGAAGTTAGGATAATCTAGGTAGCTAGTCATATAGGATGTTAAGGATCTTTAGTGAACGCAAGAGCAGGAATTAACTCATCTGCACAGGCATGGGCAAAAGAAGAACAAAGTTTCAAGAACCAATGGAGAAGTTTTCCATGCCTCCATTTGTGAATCCTAGACACTAAGTGTGTTGAGTTGAATGTTCCAAAGGGCCTTAGGGATCAATTGACCATTTATCTATGAAATGTTTTGCACCTCCATTTCAATTGGTGTATTACAAATGATACAATAAACATAGTTAACCTTGTTCAAATAGGAAATGCATCTTCATCATACATATTGCATTAACATAGGTCATGTCAAAAATTCATTGTCTCCACATGCATTCTGCATATCATCATGGCATACAGGTCTGCACACTCGGGGCATAACTAAAAAAATCCAAAAAATCATATAAAGTCCTAAAAAAATCCAAAAAATTGTACAAAGTCCTGAAAAATTCCAAAAAATCATATAATGTCCTTCGAAAATATCCTAAAAACAAAAAAATCAATCAAAAACATTCAAATATCGATCCACATAGTCCAAAAACATCGAAAAAGCTCCTGGAAAATAACTAAAAATTGAAAAATCAATCAATCAGAAAAACTTGCAATAAAATGTCTCGCAAGAAACAAATACCCTAGCAGATATCTAGCAAACGCTTTGCATGAGGTCAAGAAAGGATATGACTATCCAGTCAAATATCTGCAATCAACTGATCAAACTGTCTTATCAATCGTATCATATACATATCAAAGTGATCATTATCTTGTCTTAAACAGAAGAGGATACACTCAAAATCAGATAGGTCAGTCTTAAACACAGTCCACAACTTTCTGAGATCAGACATTATCAACCATCACATCAAGCAACTGAGAATGAAGGCACAAGGTCAGTATTGCTGCTGAATTTTGTTCAGGTCAATCTTTATCTTTTATCATTTGGCAATAGATTATGTTCCTATGCTACTCAGGGATGTCACAAGTGACTAGAGGAGTTATGATGGGCATTATCTTTTTTTTTCTTCTTCTTGGTTTGTTGTTTGTGGTGTGAACCGATGAAATTCTAGGGAAATTGCTCTAGTGGGTGTCTGTGATAGGAGCATTCAGCAATTGGATACCACACATACCTCGACCCCTAGTGTAATTCCCAGAATGGAGGGTTCACTCCTTATCTGCTACGTGTTTGTTTCTACAATGAGATATCTCGCATCTTGGTTTCTTATACCCTGATGTGCTAAGATTCATTGTTCAATAATAAGGCTCAGTGATGAATATACATTGCACAAATAAAATATGTGACACAAGTTCATGATTCTTTCAATTTCATTCACATCTCATGTGTTTTTTGGATAGTTTGTTGATTTCTCATTTTCTCTCTAAATCGCATTCTTTCTAACATTCTTTCTATCATCAATCTCTTCTCTCTATTATCTTACTAACATTTCTTCACAGTGCATCAGAGTTAAAAATTTGTTCTAGCATTATCATATAAAAAAAAAATAGATTCCATTGCATTCATAAACATTCATTGATGCATTCAAATAGATACCATTGCATTCATTAGCATCATTGATACATACATATAAAAATCATTACATTTGTGAATCATATAGACTCAAATAGACATACATCATATAACTCATAGCATCATATAAGCATACATATAAAGCAAAACATAAATAGATCACTACCAAAAACTGCATATCATATATATATAACTCAAAAATGATAATGTGTATGAATATAATAAACAAGCTCGAAGGCTCAGATAACATGATCAAAAATGTCTCAACCAACACTGCCTTTGTCAGTAGGTGGATCCTTTCCCACGATGCCGAGGTGGTCCCATAACACCACCACTACTAGTCTGTTGAGAAGTAGATCGACTCGATCTCCTCCCCATGAAGGCACTGTAACTAGTCTCTCTTTGACCCTCAGGGTTAGCTCTCTCATTAGCCTGACAATAATAAATAGCCTCCTGTGTGGCAACAAAATATCTAACTGCTTGGTCGCGTGCCTCTGTCACTAGTCTGAAGAGCTGATCATATGCATCCATGGTGATCTGAGCTCTCCTAACTACATCATCTCTCTCCCTCTAGAGATGATCCCTCTAAAGCACTGTAGTCTGCATGGTAGGCCTCTTGCTCGACATCTCGTCTAGCGGCCTCCTCCTCCAAGCTCTGAATCTACGCTTTAAGAATCTGTGAATCATCCTCATTGCCCACCTATCCTCTCCCTCCCTCTACAATAGGAACATCCTTTAGCTCTGGCATATCATCATCATCATCTCCATCCTCACTACTCGATGACTCTGAAGAATCATCGCTATCCCCAGTACTGATAGACTCGGTGTCCCCACTAATGTCTACATCCTGGTCTCCATCTCCCTCATCTCCTATCTCATGCTCTCCCTCCTCGTCTCCATCCTCTACTGCACCTTCCACTTCTCCCTTGTCTCCAACCTTCCTCTCCTCCTCTAGCTCTCTCCCCCAACTCTAGCCTCAATCTCGGCCTAGGATGGCAAATCTACTATGTTGTAATCAAAACAGCAAGATCAATAAGTGGAATCGGCCTATGTTTGGAAAACCATGCATCATACTCCGGCATCATCCTTGGATCCGCTGCACCTCTACCCCAACCCCAGAGTAACGACTGAAGAGCATCAAACTCAGCAGAAGCAACATGCGGTTGTATGCACACCCCCCAATTAGATACCTCCCTAGATACACGAGCAAAGTAAGCAGCAACAATAGGTGTCACCTGTACCTCTCCAAATTGTCTCAATACTCAACCTGGGAGATACATCTCTATAATTTGTTGCATCTCAAAAGTCCTACCGATCAGATACCTCTATTATCAACAGAAAGGCAAGTGTACTATGTCATCCACCCAACCAGGGAAATCTAAGTATGGTCTCCAAATAAAATGTTGTAGTATGTCAAACTGATGTCTCCAATACAAGGTGTTACCTGAACCCCTATGTCTGATACCTGTTGTGTACCTAAAAGCATAAGGCTCACCAGGCTGCAAATCAACATGAATGAGAGGTCTCGAAATAGAAATATTCTCCCATGCCCAAGTTTGGAGCAGTGTCACACCACAACTGATAGACCGATATCCAAGATATACAATCCCATGCATCTGATAATACAAGATGGCCAGCAGACATGGACCCCACGCATATACTTGTCGATGAACAATCATATCATGGAGCACTCTACCCCATCCCACTGGAAATCCATGACCTCATCTGTCAGGTATCAACAAACCACCAACAACACCACATAGTACAATAGTCATGTCATCATAATCTAACTGGGCCCAAGGGATGTCATATCGGCCACTGATCTACAAATCTTGTATCTCACACTTGAATAGTGCACACAATCTAGCAATGCCATTGTCATGGTTGTACACAACTCTCTCACCATGAATCGGAATATGCAGTATATGCCATACATCCTCTAACATAATGGATGTTAGAATTAGGATTCCCAAAGATACTGAGAGGGGGGGATGAATCAGTATCTGACCGGTTTGTAAATTTACTTGACTTAAAACATGAAAAGCATATTAAAACTATGTACTAGTAAACAAGAAATAATGTAGTAAACAAGAATAACAACAACCACATGAGAAGCACACCATAACATAGTATTTTAATGAGGAAACCTGGTGTGGGAAAAACCTCGGTGGGATTTGTGACCCACAATATTCGCTTACTGGCCAATAAGGGAATATTACTCTTACAATAGGAGCCTGCACATGCTGGAAGGCCAAGTGCATAGAGCTCACTGCTCAATTACAAAAGAAGTCACACTGACTTACAAAAATGGATTATATTAATCCAATGTCTTGTACTGCTTCAAATTAGCATCTGCTATGCCAGATCCAATACCGGTTTAAGCTCTGCTACATACATAAACCCTTAACCTATAATTTGCATATTAGGTCTGCATAATTTCACCTATATCCTTCTTACAAAATATTCTATAATGATCTCATACATATATGAGTCATTTTACAACTTGCCATGTCGGCTTACAATGATTTTACAATTAATTACAAAATACATTATAAACAAAATTCCTATCGGCCAAGGTGCCGGTATCCTTCCTTTCACTGTCAGTGTTCTGTGTGCCAGTGTAGAGTTTGTCGTTGCCGATGTCGATATCCTGTCTTGCTGGTATTATATGATTGCAAGGTTTCCATCAATGACAAAACCTTCAATCACCTACAATTTCTCATTGGAGTGTGCATTTGCCAACAATCTCCCCCTTTGGCATTGATGGCAACACTCATGAGAAAAAAATAGAAGTGTCCAAAATGATATCCAAAAAATATTCTGCCAAAATTGTATGCTCCCCCTGAGTAGATGAAGTCCCTTCCTTCTAACCATTTTTCTCATCCCACCACTCCCCCTTTGACATCAATGACAAAGGTTGTCATTCGGTGTCAGTGGTGTCCTACCTAGATTCTTGTAACCGGTGGGTTACAATCTAAAAGATATCTGTCAAAACTAAATTTATGCCATTGCTGAATGTTTTGCAGTCTTTTATTGCCTCTTGTGTTCTCTGCACTGTACCGGCGAGTATGTACATTTTCTCTTCCGGTGTCTTTAGTCCAGGAACCAAAGCCTTAGATATTTCTTTTCTCAAGGAAATAAGATACTCTAGTCTTGGACTAAGTCTGCATTTTAAGTCCTTTGCCTTATCCTTTATTCCTTGTTTGTCTTTCTCCAATTTCTTGATTTTCTCTTCCTGCTCTGCAATTTTCTTTTCCAATTCCAAAAATGAATCTGATGTTCCAATCAAATTGTCAACAATATTATTTAACTTCTCTTGAGCTTTGTTGATCTCCTTGTCAAGATCCTCTGTTAAGACATTTATTTTGCAAGTATCCTTGTATAGTTTCTTGAAGTCAAGAATTATTTCTCCAAGTTCCGGTAATAGAGTATCCATTTTCTCCTTGTTCTTATTTACAATATCCTCAAAGAATTTCTCTTTTTCATTTATCATCCTCTCCTTAAATGTATCCTCATTTATTTGATCAACAGTTAATAGGTTGTCGGTGATAAACTTAGACAATGTGTCTAGTTGACCTAAAGAATCTTTATTCTCAACACTACACTTTGGTGATATCAATTTAAGAATTGGTATAGTATCATCAATAGCCTTATAGGCTTGTGCATTGCATTATGTGATCTTCTTTATTGAATCTAATAAGACCTCTGTTACATTAGTAGGTCTGAATTCTGTCATAGTTGTACCAGATGTTTGTCCAACAGTTTTTACAATAGCCATGCTACTGGTTGTAGTTATTTCCTTGTTTGGTTCGACCTCTGGTAGGTCTGTCTGAGTTTTCATTTCCACAAACAAAGGTTTAGGCTTTATAGTTTGGCCAAGTGGCACTGTCTCTATCTATACCTGTGCTTCAACCTGTACTGGTTTGGGTTTCTCCAAATGTGTTTCAGACAGTTTCTCTGAGATTTCAGTTGCCAGTTCCTCAGTTTGTGCCTTTGAACTTTGCTTAGTCAGGTCTTCAGATGGTTTGTCTATTATATCTACCAGTTTCTCAGTGGTATCCTCTGTCGATTGCTCTGTCTGTGTAGGTTTTTCTATGTTTAACTCAACCTCAACATCTAGTGACTCTATGGTCACATCTTTCTCCTTATCCTCAGTGGTCTCTCTATCAACCACGACATTTACTTCCTGAGTATCTACATTTACAGTATACAAAATTTCTGATTCAGGGTTTGTATCTTCTACCAGAGTCTCCATACTCTCAGTGGCCAGTTGATTTGCAGTAGTGTCTACTGGTGGAGTATCTGAAGGAGGTGGGGGCATATTGTCAGTTATTTTTAAACTTGGTGGTCCACCTACCTTGCCTTTACCCTTGTCTTTGTCCTTTTGATACTCTGATAGTTTTAGGTCTGAGTAATTCTTCCTCTTTTTCTTTCTCCACAAAGAAAATATCCCATCCATCAGTTGTTTCCTCAGATACTTCAGTTACTCTGCCAACCATTAATGCTACATGCCGGTGAGCAGTAGAGAATACTGTTTGGTTAGCCTCACTAATTAATTTGTCTATTTCATTAGGTGAGTTAACTGGATGCACTAGCAGTAACTTTTCAATTTTAATCTATTTATCTAGTTCAACAATAGATAATCTTCTAGCTTCTAATCTCTTATACATGTCATTTGGAATTTCATCAACAATTTGCATAAAAAATTTCTTGTATATATCTAAGTGTAGAATTACACTGTTCTCTATACTTTCCTTATCATCAGCTGATAGTGTATTGTACATTTTATTGATGTTCTTCAGCTTACCATCCTCTGTAATTTCACTAAGAATTTTGTCAATGGGGGCAATAGTTTTTTCACCTTCTTCTTAGGAGTTATCTTCTTTGTCGGAGGCCTTACTGCCTGTTGCTTCTGTCTTGTCCTTTTTGGTGTAGGAGAAGGTTCCGGTGAAGGTTTTATTTTCCTCTCAACTCTCTTGAATACAACAGGTATGTCACTTTCTAAAGAAGATCCAATTGGGGAAAGGTGAATTTCCGGTTGAAGTGCTTCCAACTCACTTTTCAGTTATACCAGTTTGTTTTAGCACATCTTCCTTGATTTCCTTTGCCTGTCGGGTTCCTTTTCTAACGATTGCTTCTACCTTCTTAACTCTTTTCCTTGATTGTATAGTGCTCTCAATGTTTTTTGCACTACCAAATACTTTCTCTTTCGGTTCATTATGAGCTTTAAGGGGGGCTTTTGCATAATTTTCTATGATGTTATCATCTGTCTCATAGCCCATTTTAGTTACCCAGAAGGTTCTAGGGATAACTGCCTCCATCCAAATTTCATCTTTCTTGATTATAAAATAGATTTCCTTTTGATACTTATCCATAATAGCTTGTGTTAGTCTTACTCTGTTCTTCATTCAAGCCTTAAATGCTTGAAAATGCTCATTTATGTTTTTCTCCCTATTCTCTCCCATATTGTTTAATTGTTCTGATAGTTTCTTTCCTACCGGAATATCAAATCCAAAATCTTTAGCACCAATATCAGGTACTTGTTTGGTTATGTATAGCATCAAACAAACAAGTAAGTTTCCAAATCTGAATGTCCCTTTCTTGTCTCTTTTGATCTTACCCAAATTGTCTATCAACTCATCTTTGAGCCATTTACATATGTCTATTCTTGCATTATCATTACCATATCATAGGCACTCTTAATACATAGGCTAGAAACTGAGTTTAACCTATTTGCATGTGTAGCCTTATAACCTAAGACCATACTGATAAATCTGATATTTGTATCCTTCACATCGTTTACCCTTAGAGATCTCTTATCAAATGTTGCACCGGTTAGGTTTGTCACTAGGTCATTTGAGACCTTCTTAGTTTTGTCAGGTCTATTGCTAGTGGAGGGTAACCCTGTTATAGCTTTTACTTCTTCTTTTGTGATTTTATGAATAGAGTCTAACCAGAAGAATTCACCATGTACTCTTCTTAACACAATCCTTATGATATCCTTGAGTAAATCTGGGATACTAAGTATTTCAGTGAAACCTAGGGTTTCTACTATCTTATGTTCAGGTTTGACATTTCTGGATTCATCACAAATTACAGTCTCATACATATTTTCTGACAATGTATATACATTCTAGGGTCTTCAGCATATACTACTCCTTTAGGGATGTGAGAGAATGCACCTATGCTATCATCTTTCTTAGCAATTTCAAGAACTAGCTAAAAAACGGGTCTAGGTCGCTTAACAACTTCAACAACAGTAGGTTTTGCAATAAATTCAGGAGTGGATGAAGATGCCATAGCTATAAATACCTCAATCTTCCTTAAGGATGAATGCTTTGATGGGTTGCTTTACTTCTTTTCTTGGAGTACCTTCACTCAGGAATTTTCACGCTCTCGAAGATTTGAATGCTCGGTGAATGAAAAAGAGCCAAAACACTTTCTTTGTAATGTTATTTTTGCCAACTACCACATTTAATGCTTGCTGGTTAAGTCACAACTTAAGTCATCTGCCGGTATAGAATTAATTTCAACTTCTCACCATCTACCAAGGGAATAATAGCATGTTTTTCATTTTGTTGCTAAACCCCCAGAAGAATTTTCTTCAGTTAGATGAAGAATCTCCTGCCGGTGGAGCATTACACTGTTCTGCCGGTGGAGGAGTAATCATATCAACATTCTGATCTGACTTTTTGATCCATTGTTTTGAGAATTCTTGCTTTACCTCTTCAAATTTTTCTTTACCTTTCAAACTAGGACCTTTGTTATTTGCCGGTGATGCCTTACTTTTACAAAATTTAGCAATATGTCCAATCTTGTTACTGGCATAACAAGTCACATTGTTTTTCTGAATAGCTTTCCCATATCCTATGCCGGTATGTGTTCTGCATTGATTAGATAAGTGCCCAAATCTTCCACAAACATAACATCTCACATTCATTCTACAATTTTCTGAATTATGACCAACTTTTTTGCATTTAGAATATTGACCAATGGGTGTATTAGTGTTTTGATAATTTCTAGATCTACACTGATTTTCCCTATGACCATACTTGTTATAGTTCAAGCATTTTCCATTAAACTTGTAAGCAATAGGTTGTCTTACTGGTTTGCTATGATCATGATTGTTTGTAGTACTGGAGATTTCACCAACTTCAAAGCCAAGGCCATTTGTATCACCATTAGGTTTCTAATTCTTCAGCATGTCACCAAGTTCTTCTGAACTTTTCTTGAATTTTTCCTTGTGATGATTTGCAGCAGTTAGTTCACTTTCCAAGATTCCTTTCTATCTTATGAGTTTAGTTCTGTCATTTTGTGTGTGCATTAGATCTATCTTCAACATATCATTTTCATGACTTAGTCTTGTGTTTTCATTTCTAGCATCATTTAGTCTTCTAGTCAATTCTTATTCATTCTTCTTTCTATCTTCAACTTCTTTGCAAAATCTCATAGTCATATCCTGCATCTCATTCTGTGTTGTACTGATCTCTTGTCTTAGCTTGTTTACCAGATCATTAAGAGTTTCTTTTTCATCATTCTCATTCTGCATCTTTTCACAAAGTTCTCTTCTCTTATTTCTTGCAATGGTAAGATTTTCTTGAAGTGCTTGAATGATATCCTGAGCAGCCTTTAGATCATCTTCAATTTTGATTATTTTCACCTTTTCTGTATCATAGTCTGAAAGAGTTGTTTTCAATTGTTCTCTTAAGTTTTCCATCTCTACCGGTGACAATATCTTCCTCAAGTTGTTAGGCTTCTAAAAATAGAGGACCAGGCTCTGATACCAATTGTTAGGATTAGGATTCCCAAAGATACTGAGAGGGGGGGTGAATCAGTATCTGACCGGTTTGTAAATTTACTTGACTTAAAACATGAAAAGCATATTAAAACTGTGTACCGGTAAACAAGAAATAATGAAGTAAACAAGAATAACAACAACCACATGAGAAGCACACCATAACACAGTATTTTGATGAGGAAACCTGATGTGGGAAAAACCTCGGTGGGATTTGTGACCCACAATATTCGCTTACTGGCCAATAAGGGAATATTACTCTTACAATAGGGGCCTACACATGCAGGAAGGCCAAGTGCCTAGAGCTCACTACTCAATTAAAAAAGAAGTCACACTGACTTACAAAAATGGATTATATTAATCCAATGCCTTGTACTGCTTCAGATTAGCATCTGCTATGCTAGATCCAATACCGGTTTAAGCTCTGCTACATACATAAACCCTTAACCTATAATTCACATATTAGGTCTGCATAATTTTGCCTATATCCTTCTTACAAAATGTTCTATAATGATCTCATACATATATGAGTCATTTTACAACTTGCCATGTCGGCTTACAATGATTTTACAATTAATTACAAAATACATTATAAACAAAATTCTTGTCGGCCAGGGTGCCGGTATCCTTCCTTTCACTGCCAGTGTTTTGTGTGTCGGTGTAGAGTTTGTCATTGCCGATGTCGGTATCCTGTCTTGCTGGTATCATATGATTGCAAGTTTGCCATCAATGACAAAACCTTCAATCACCTACAATTTCTCATTGGAGTGTGCATTTGCCAACAATGAATGCCTCCCCAGTTGGAAGATGGAATGAACACGTCTCGGAATGCCGCCGCTTTATCAAAGTTGTGATCACGGCCCTATTGGCCATAACCTCTGGTAAGTGTAATACATGATTTAAACCGAGCTGTCGGATATGCTCGATCTCCTCATCAAGTAAGTTAGCACGAAGATCAAGTCCACTGGGTCTGCTTTGTCAGCAGTATAGCACTCGAATGTTCTCTTACAACGAGAAAATGTTGAAAGTATCAGATATCAAATCACTAAAAAATTAAAAAAAATTCAGATCCAGGACAAAAATTTACACATACAACAAATGCATGATAGTTACTACTAATGTGGTACACTTATAGCTTTTGTGTGCCATTTACAGCTAATGTGTAATGATATAAGTGCATGCGTAATATTAAACACTTATGCGTGATGATATGAATGAATGTGGTACATTCTACACTAATGTGTACTGCTATGAGCGATTGCGGTATATTTAAGGCGTTTGCGTGAAAATCGATATGCTAATGCGTGATGCAAAGGAAAAACTAAAAAAATACCATGCTGCCAGTCCTAGGAGGTTTCTGATATGAACGTACTCGGTCAGACAGGTGCAATCGAGCTCTATAACCAACCATGATGATCAAATACTCAGAAGAAAGCACAAGATTTACAGAGAAAACAAAGAACTTACCAACTACCAAATGAGCAAATGAAAACCTAAAATCTCTATTTATAGATCAAAACTAGGGTTTTTTGACACCTTGATGCCCGTGGTCCCTGTTAGCTTCAAACAACTTGTAGCCTACTCAAACAATCTCGAAATCACACGAAACTTCACACGATGGCTTATTACACTAATATCGAAAACATGGTCTCAAATTTTGAATTTTCCGACCACCTTTTCGAAGGGGGCATATTTACACTATATAGTGGTACCGGGGCATACTGGGGCAGAATTTTTCATTTTCTATGAAACAATATCATTCCGACATTGTCTCAAAGAGGGGCAAATGTAGACAGCTAAGAATGTCTCATTGATCATGTATTAATTATTCCTCTAATTGATTAAATAATTATTTAATTAATTTAATTAACTATTTCTTCTAATTTCATATTTCCTCATCATCTTACTAATTATTCTATTTTCTATTTCTATCATCATTTAAACATTTTAACCATTTTCTAAATATTAATTAAATATTTATTATTTAATTAATTCTAATTAATTCCCCAATTTAAATAATCTTTATTATTTAAATAAATTAATTCTCAATTTCTATCTCTAATCATCTAATCGTTCAACTCTCTTCTAAATATTAATTAAATATTTATTATTTAATTAATTGTGATTTAATCTTTTAATTTAAATAATCTTTATTATTTAATTAAAGTCCATTTCTAGCATAATTAAATAGTTTTTTTAAATTATTTAATTAACTAATTAATTCTTCAATTCCAAATCCCCAAATTCTAATTTCATTTAATTTCATATTCTTCTAATTTCTTCCAAATTCAAACACATGTGCATGATTTCAAAAACCAAATTGAAAATCAAAGTCAAGTTTCATGCAAAGATTCAAATGCTAAATTGAATTAAAATAAATTCAATTATTTAAATAAATTCCATGCAAAGATTAAATTGAAACTCTAAGTTAAAGTGCAAGCACATGCTAAATTAATTAATTTATCAATTAATTAATTAAATCATTTATCTCTCCAATCTCTATTTCCATCTTCTAGTTCTCTTGGTCATCTTCTTTATTTCTTCCAATCATTTTTTTTCTTCTTTCAGTTAGCTTTTTCTCAATCAGTTGACTCAATTAATATATTCAATCTATTCTGTTTCACCTCCAAGTTAGTAGTTCAACTATCAATCAGCATGTGAGCTCACATGAGTTCCACCTCTTGATCATTTTATTCCACCTTTCAATCAATCTTCTCCAAAAATCTATAAATTGTGCATTCAAACCTCACAATTCCTCTAGATCACGAGCTTCGAATCTTTGTGTCAATTGCAGGTTGCCAGTGCAATATCTGAGAGCCATCATACCACAGAGATTAGAAGGACAATGGAAGCCACGATGCATAATAGGGAGTTTCATATTGCTTAGTTTAATTCCATTTTGCATTTATTCTATTGGTTTTATCTTTGAATTGCTTAGATAGTTAAGGATTCGTGATCATCCTTATTTCCTATTTAGCAATGGTGTATTTGAGCATGCTACAAAGGGCAGTAAAAGCATCTGGTCCAAGTGCTTTGTCTAGAGCTAATGAAAACACTACTTTATAAATTTCCTCAAGAGTAAATGGTTCATTAAGAATAGATTGTCTTGAGAGGATATGATGGATGGGATGACATCTAGGAGTTCATTTTCTTTAGTTACATCAGCATGGAGAGAAGGGGTAGCTGCTAATAGATTTTAAAAAAATTGAACACCCTCCTCTTGGATCTTCTGCTAATTTGTAATTTTGTTCCCAGTTACTGAATCGTCAATAGAAAAAATAGTAGTTGTTGATCTCTTTAGTTTTGCTGACATGTGAAAAAACTTAGTGTTTTTGTCTCCATCTTTGAGCCATAATTCTCGAGACTTTTGTGATAAAATTATAAGGCACTAAGAGGGGGAGGTGAATTAGTGCAAACAAAAACTTAATAGATCTGATAACAAATTTCACCAACTTGAAAATCAATATGCATGCAAGAAATATAACCACATAAGCAAACATCCAACAAAGCATGCAAATCATAACACAATGATTTTTCACGTGGAAACCTAAATGGGAAAAACCACGGTGGCAATTACTACCCACAAAGATCAACTTTTGTAGTATAGAGATCTGACTGGTTAAGGTCATACAACACCCTATTAGGGGTACACCCGGTTAAGAGTGTTTTAGCCTGGTTAAGAGCTATACAATAAGGCCTATTAGGACCCAGCCCTATTAGGAGCTACCTGTAATAGCCTAAAAATGCTCATCTAAACCATGGGCCCCCAATCTCGACAACATCACCAAGGTCCTAACCAAAGGCAATTAAATCAACCTTGAGCACATTATTAATTCTTTAATCATCAAATATCACATGGCAAATCAATTACTCAATATTAATTAAATATTTATTTAATTAATTGAATCATTTCCAAGAATATATTTTGATCAATTATCCTATTTTAATTTATTAAATATCCTTGCATATTTAATTAATTAATAAATTTGTCATTTAATCATGCAAAAGGAATTAATTTATTAGAAAAGAGGAATTAATTACAAAACAAGATTTGAATTGAAATAAAATAAAAAAATTGAATTGCGAGAGAAATCAAACTTGAGATATTATTTCTTTTTCTAAATTTAGAACTTGAAATCAGAAAAGCAATTAAATTGAATTAGTTGAATTATTCTCTAAAATTGGAACTAAAGGCTTTTTAGAAAAAGAAGTTCAGTTGCATTGAAAAGACTCTTTTCTTGAATAAATAAAAGAATTATCTATTTTTATCACAAGTGCATGGAATTAATTTAATATTATTTCCAATGCAACTTGAACTTCTAATTTGAATGCATTTCAATTAAGCTATAATTGGAATCTATCTCAAGGTTAACTAAACCTGATTTCTCAATTATTTTCAATTAATCCTAAATTGAGTTTTTTTGTAATTCTCTATAAATTCAGTCTTCAACTCTCATTCCAATTTACCCCAGAGATTTTTGAAAACACGCTTGGAGATTATTATTTCGCTCTAGAGTCATTGAAGATCATTGTGCTTTTTTAGATTATTTGCATCCATATTGCTTGAATCCATATTGCTTGAATTGATTATTGCTTGAATGATTCATCCATTTTGCATCCATATAGTTAATATCATATAGATTAAATCCTTCGTCTTGGTGTAGTCTAGTCACTGGTATTGCTTATAAAAAAATCTGAGAGCAATCTTATACTCGCATCTTTTAGAAGACAATTAGTCGCTTTGTTATGGTTTATTATTGATTGATTATTATTTACTAACCATACATGTAATGACTTAATTGAAGTGTTGTGCTTGCAGCTACAACCCCTTTTTCACCCACACATCTCTGGCCCCCGCCGTGGGGTAGAAGACTACATTTTTTGGCCTACAAGACTGACTGCTTTGTTTTTTGTTATTTTCCAAATTTTTCAAATTTTCATCCATACATCTCGTACGACATTTCCCACAGACTAAAATGACAAATTGTAGGTATCGTATGAACTAGAATCATGTCTCGTACGATTTGGAATCGTGTATCGTATGAGTTTTTATACTGTCGTACAACTCTGTATTTTCTAGTAAAAAAGTAAAAAAAGGGCAAATTTCATGATTTTTATTGATTATTTTGATGACTGATCCTGACTGTTTATCTGTTTATCTCAGAATTTTTCACAGCCTAATCAGTTTTTGCAGAACGCTTGTCGAATAATATGATTGTCGCACAAAGACAATATGACTACTGATTTGTTGTCTTTGCAGGTTGCTTGAGGAGAATCGACTAAACATCGTGTATTCTTTAAATTCATTTTTAGGAACCTAAATTGCTATCTGGTTAAAGAACAAATCTGTCTTTCATGTTTTTAGAAGATTCTGAGAGGTAGGAGAGTATGCTCTTGTCTTTTTCTAGACAATCAGAAATCCAGACCCTTGAGGCTTTTGCTTTGTTTGAGATTTGTACATCTTTAGCAAGCCTGCCCTCCCGAGGGGTTGAAAAACTCTTAAAGCCATTACGGCTGGTGTGAGGGGAATGACCTAACTGGGAATGTTTAAATGCCGAGTACTCCAACCCACTATAAAATAAATGTGATTTGATGAAAATCAAGTCAACGGTAATGCTTGGGAATAGCTCTCCTTCGTACCTTTGAGTATATTAAACCTTGGTTTTCAAGGCTGGGAGACCTCTTAATTGAGTTTATACCTTGACGCGCTAAACGGATCCCTGACTAGTTCCAATTGAAAATTAGAAGCTACCTGGTTCATCTCCGAAAGGGGGATAATCTTTGTGCAAGAGAGATAGTAACTCTCCCAAGATACTTGTCATTTCGTGCCCCCATTAGCGTTTGGAGTCGGATAATACAGCATTGAGAATCCATTGCATGAGACTCAGCGGTTGTATTTTGATTAGCTATTGCATGTGTACCTGAGTCTACAAGGAAAGGTTTTCTTTCCTCACCAAATTCCTTAGGGTTTGCATGCTGTGATTGGAGTTACTATACATACTACGTGTTTTCTGTGTTTTCATCCCTAAAACAAAAATTGAAATACGAAAAATTGGAGAAGACAAGAAATCAACTTAGTGATTAGAAACTTTGTCCGTGTCAGAAATTAGTCCATCTTAAGTCGAAACTCTATCAATGTCAGAAACTAGTCCATCCTAAGTTGAAACTCTGTCCATGTCAGAAATTAGTCCATCTTAAGTTGAAACTCTGTTCATGTCAGAACTTGTCCATCTTAAGTCAAAATTTTGTATCCTGGTCCAAAATCAGTCCATCTCAGAATTGGTCAAACTCAATTATCATACTCAACAATCAAAAAAACTCATAATTTCTAGGCTTTGTCCTATGAACAGTCGTACGAGTCTGATAATTTATCGTGTTGCACTTGATCCTGTGTCATACGAATCTTTTGATTTGTCATCCTAGACCTGATCTTGTATCGTACAAGTCATTTTTATCTATCATCTAGATCTATATCATGTATCGTACGAAACAGAATGACCCTAAGTCTTTTTTCATCTTGCTTATACCCATATGTCATACGGTACAAGGCAGCAACTCGTACGAAATAGAACTTTTGTCGTCCTATAGCTGCTAAATTATTGTCCGGTTCTGAAAATCTTGTCATACGAGTCAATGGTTTTATCAAAACAGAACAGTCAAATTTGCCTAAAAATAGTCTACAGCAAACATAATACTGGTTATCATTTTCCTGAGCATAAACAAATCAAGATAGTGTACCTCTACCATTTGCATTGCACGATTTGGTCGATCATCTTTCAGCTAGTTCAATCAACTACCTATCAAATTTTAGTCACTTAGATAACGTCTTATATAGGATAGATCATTCCTGAAACCAGACTGAATCTCAGTTGTTTCTCCCAAACAATACTCTAAATAGAACAACTAGCTCTGAAATTGATCTTGACCTCTGCATCACAAACAACTTTAGGTCAAACTAATCCATAAAAATTCCTACACAAACCAGGAGTTCTCGCAAGAAAGAAGCCAAAGGCAAAGAAAAACCCTTCAAATATCAAGATAATCCATTCTATGTGAAGGATCCACTCACAGACATACTGTCGTCATCAAGTGGACCAATTTTTGATGAGCCTAAATCTCCCACTATGTATGAGACGGAACACAATGATGGAAACAAGGAAGATAATAACATTCTCGAAAATGATAATGATTCCTCATCATCAATTGAGACTGACGAAGACACTAAACCTCCAGAAAAGAAATTTGTGACTGTCAAAAGGACAAAGACTTTAGAAAAATGATGAAAGATATCATGACCCGAGAGAAGGAAGACTATTTCTTAGAACTAGAAAAACAAGGTGCCAAACTTCCTACTGGATATGATGTTCAGACACTCGTTACTAAAAATGAATAATCGCCTATACTCATGGTACACAAACAATTACAAGCCTTACGGATGGAGGTCACAGAATTGAAGAATAAAGATATGTCCCCAAAACAATATTCTCTGGAAACAATATGTCCCTTTCCATTTGACAAGAATCTATACATGCATCCATTTCCTTCACAAGTGGAGATCCCAAAATTTGATAAATATGATGGTACCTCGGATCCTCAAGATCATGTCAGAGAGTTTTGTGTCGCTTGTATGGAGTTCATGCACGATCAAACGTGCCTCATGCGCCTTTTCCCAAGGATTTTAGGGGGTCAAGCAATGGAATGGTTCTCAAGTCTACCCAAAGGAATAAAAATGTTTGAAGAACTAATCCAACTATTTTTACAGCAGTACTCATACAACATTCAACATCTTGTGACTATGATCGAGCTTTACAATACTAAACAAAAAATAGGGGAGCCTCTTCTTACTTTCCTCCAATGCTGGAGAAAGATGTTTTCTAGGTATTCTTGACCTATCCCAGACTCTGAGAAAATGGATATATTTGTCAATAACTTGGTCCCCAAACTGAAGTATAGTGTACAAATGCAAATACACCCATCATTTAACAAAATGGTAGATGATGCCATTCGAATCAAAGATGTGCTCATAAAAAAGGGAGATATCTCACCTTGGAAAGAAACACAACCAGGATCTATCTCTAAAGAGAAGAACAAGTATTGGAAATTTGGCAAAGACAACAACAAGAATGTTGTTAATGATGGGGTAGTAGATACTGTTAAAGCTAACACAAAGCCCACAATATTCAACTTGGCTAGTGGTACACAAGCACTTAAAGCTATTGAGGCTGCAATAGAAAATCCACCAAAGAAAACAAAAGAATGGTTCAAAGAAAAGCCTTGGCTTTCCAAACCTAAGCATGATTTTACTCCTCCCGAAGAATCATATGAATCCGCTTTCAAAAATCTGTTGGCAAACAACTTGATAATGCTACCAGATAACTCCAGACCATATGATCTAGAAGTCAAACCAAGATGGTAGAGAGAAAATGAATACTGTGACTTCCATCGGAATAAAGGTCATAACATAAACAATTGCATGAAGCTAAAACATGAGATTCAAGATCTCATAGACGCTGGTAAAGTTGTTGTTGGGAATCACCTGACCAATGTTGATCATAAAGTATTTAAGGACCCTTTGCCTGTTTACGAACAAGGTGATTCTTCAAAGACCAAAGGAGGCACCAAGGTAAATTATACTTATACCAGCAATGACAACATCATCAACATGATTGAACCTTCCCAATCTGAATATTGCAATGTGATCCAAATATTGCAATGTGATTATAGTCCAAGATAAACCAAATGAATCACGATATGCAAGATCTCTGACCCGATCTCAAAAGAAAGTCACTCTCCAAGGAGCTAGTTCTTCCAATCCAGCTCAAGCAACATTAAACCCACCAGCCCAATCAAACAAACAAAAAGAATCAACCTTGGACAAATTCAAAAGGTTAACTTCATCATCATCTTCTGGATATAGTGTCATTGAACAGTTGAAAAGGACAAATGCTCAAATCTCAATCTTTGAATTGCTAAAACTCTTGTCTGCTCACAAAGAAATTCTAGACAAAGCATTGCTCACCACCAACATTCCAAAAGATTTAGACATTGATCGGTTTCAGTCTATGGTGGGTCATCTAACTTCACCTCACTATCTGACCTTCTCTGAAGAAGATGAAAACTCACTAAATCATCCACATAACCAGCCATTGCATATTGAATTCATGATCCACAAACATAGAGTCAAGCATGTTTTGATAGATGGAGGCGCGGGGTTGAATATTTGTACTTAGAGTCTGCTTACACAACTAAGATTCTTTGAAAATGTCATTGATCTCGGCAAGAAAATAACAATAAAAGCCTATGATGAAGAAGAAAGGACCTCCAAAGGTTTGGCATCATTACCAGTTAGAGTGGGACCAGTAGAGAGAGATGTCCTTTTCCAGGTACTGGATATTCCATTGTCATACAATATTTTACTAGGCAGGTCGTGGATTCATGAAATGAAGGCAGTACCATCAACATACGATCAATGCCTAAAGTTAGCTTATAATGGAGTTGAAGTCAGTATTTTTGTTGATATAAATGTCATTTGTAATGCATTGATAAAAGGTGCAGATACTTTTGTGCCTCATAATAGGGCAGCCTCTACAAATGAAGATCCAGAAACATTGATGAAAGACTTAGAAAAGAGATTGAAGATTACAAATACCAACATGGATGGCTACAAGATAGAACTGATACTTTCATTAGTTTCTCTCCCTCCATCACCAAAATAGTTGGGCAAGCCATCCGAGGATATGAGAACACAAACTTCAGCTCCGAATACCATGTATGATGGTCTCTTTGTACACTCCTCTACCTCCTTGGTGGATGAAATAGAAGAGGATGATGTTCTTAACTGGCTCTTTAAGGAAGATAGTCAAAATGAGGAGGTACGACATTGTGATATTTCCTATAACCAATATAGTCCTGGCTACAAAATGATTCAACACATGGGATATTCAGGTATTGGTCCTCTGGGCAAACAAAAGGAAGGTATTACTGAACCAATTCAGCTGCAAACAAAATCCACAAATGATAAGGTTGGACTGGGATACAATCCGAAAAAGACATCAAACCAAAAACATGTTTCTAAGTCTAAGTGGCAGAAAAGAATATCGCCTTCAACATTACAAGAAGTAGACACTCAACAAACAAAAGCAGAGTGTAGAAAAGAGAAAGAGGAATCAGCAATCAAGAAAGAAGAAACAGTCAGTGCTCAAGATTCGATGGTGTCAACTACAATAATACAAGAAGTTGAGGTCCCAGAAGATATAAGAGATGAAGTAGTAAGAATCAGAGGATTGTTTGCACCACTAAAAGTTCCAGTCACATATACTGGCAGGCAGCAAGTACACAATTCAGAGACTGACTCAAACGAGTATGAATGGGGTCGTGACTGCCTCTCAGACACATCCACTACAGAAACTCCAGAACAGTCTAGCAGTGTCATAGATGATACTCAAGAGCTAATGCACATAACACTAGAGAAAGAAATACATGAAATTAGACAAAAGAGAAAAGAAAATTATGAACAAGGACTGAAAGAAGGAAGAATACCAGAAAGCTTCTCATCTATGTACCCCCATCCTAAAACAGAACAAATCAAGTATAGCACTACACAAGAAGAGTTGGAAGCTACAGAACAAGAACCAGTTATCAGTCCAGAATAAGATGAATGGAGTAGACGACAGAAAATCACAATAAACATCAAGACCATGTCAATAGGTGTGTTAGATACAAATGACAAATGAACCACAACATGAAGGAACTTGTAGTATTAAAGATGTTGGTGTTGATACCATACATACACTTACTAAATCACTTGAAGAAGACTCAAAAACTTCATCTGATGACTCTAATGACCTTGATGACAGTCTTATTCAGGACAATATCTACTCAGCCTCAAATTCGAAATCATGTGATACAAACAATGAAAATTTTTCTACTGATCTTATCATTGTTCAACCACGATATGACATCCAGTCTAGCATAGTGAATGACGTTACAAGTATGACTATTGGATTAGATCAACTAAATATTAAAGTGAACTTTAATAATCATGATCTGACTCTTTCTAGTCTCGAGACACTTACACAAGGTATTCTTCTAGAAATCCACTTTTTGATCTGCCACTGTGATAATAATACCATGAATGCTCTTGAACCTATCCAAAATTTATCCTTAGTACATCCTGAATTGATTGACTGTACTTTACAATACCAGCCCATGAATATACCTACTTTTGTCAATGACTATACATTAGCCTATTATCTCAATGCAGTTGAACCTATAGACTCTTCCACCAGTGGACAGAGTGAAAACATAACTGAAGTGGATATCAAGTATCTTAGTCACAAAAACAAGAAAAATAAAAAATAAAAGATCTGATGGTGAAAACCACATTGTAGCGGTGTCAGAATCTAAAAAAGAGAAAATAAAGGACATACCTAAAGGTGAAAACCTCTCTGAGGCGCCTGAAGGTGAGATACTTGATATACTGCCAACTCATTTCCAGGAGAGGTCTTCCATGTTGATTGAGCCAACTCAACAAGTGGAAATTGGGAGTCAAGAGACACCACACATCATTCATGTAGCTCAATCACTATCAGCAGAAGAATTGAAGGATTTCACTCAGCTATTCTCAGAAAAGAAAATAAATTTTGCATGGACATACTTCGATATGCCAGGCTTGGATCCTGATCTCATTATGTACCATCTTTCAATCACACCAGGAGTAAAACCAATTAAGCAAAAACTCTGTAAGATGCACCCGCATGTAGCACTATTAGTCAAGGTTGAACTAGAAAAACTGCTCAAAGCTAGATTCATCAGAGCTATAGATTATGCTGAATGGATTTCAAACATAGTACCTGTGTCAAAGGTAGACAAATCCATCAGAGTTTGCACAGACTTCATAGATCTTAACAAAGTGTGCCCGAATGACGACTTTCCATTATCAAATATTGATATGATAGTCGACATGACTGCTAGGTATGAGATGTACTCACTAATGGACAGATTCTCTAGCTACAACCAAATCAAAATAGCTCCTGGAGATCAAGAAAAGATAGCATTCACCTATGCATGGGGAACCTTTTGCTGGAACATCATACCATTTGGGCTAAAGAATGCAGGAGAAACCTATCAAAGAGCAATTACTACCATTTTTCATGACATGATGCATAAGAATATGGAAGATTATGTTGATGACACCTTAGTGAAGACTATGAAGAGATCAACGCATATTCAAGAGTTAGGTCCTATACTAGACAGAATGGAAAAGTTCAAACTCCGGTTAAATCCAAAGAAGTGTGCATTCGAAGTGACATCTGGTAAACTATTTGGCTACATCATTTCAAAGAAGGGAATCGAGGTTGATCCTAAGAAGGTCCAAGCCATAATGGAAATGCCACCTCTGAAGAACATCAGTCAAATGAGAAGTCTACAGGGACATCTCCAATCCATCAGATGCTTCATTTCTCAGCTAGCAGACAAAGCTCAACCTTTCACAAAGGTATTGAGAAAAGGAGTAATATACAACTAGGATCAGTAGTGAGAATAACATCTTCAGTAGATAAAAGAGTACCTATCAAATCCACCAATATTGATGCCATCGATTTAGGGTAAACCACTAATCTTATATATATCAACAACCGATTCATCACTGGGGGCACTTCTGGCGCAACAGGATGACAATAAAAAGGAATGAGCTATTTATTACATTAGCAGGACATTGGTGTCTTATGAAATGAACTATACTATAATAGAAAAAGCATTCTTGGCATTAGTCATTGCATCACAAAAACTGAGGCACTACATGCTAGCACATTCAGTCAAGCTAGTGGCCAAAATTGATCCACTCAAGTATCTTCTCAATAAGGCAACACTTACAGGAAGATTAGCGAAATGAGTCGTGATCCTTACAGAGTTTGACATTGAATATGTGGAACGAAAAGCCATAAAAGGATAGGTAATTGCTGATCAACTTGTTGAAGCTCTGCTTGAAGACTCTCAACCACTACATATATAGTTTCCAGATGAACTAATAATGCATCTTACTCAACAACCTTGGAAAATGTTCTTTGATGGGTCCTTTACTCAAAATGGTTCAGGTGCTGGCATATTATTCATTACTCCTCAGAAGTATTCAATCCCAAAGTCTTATAAGATTCTATTCCCTTGCACAAATAACATTGCAGAATATGAAGCTTTGGTGAACGGGATAAAACTAGCTATTGAATGGAAGGTTGCAGAATTGTATATCTATGGAGATTCTCAGCTAGTGGTTAACCAAATCAACGATACATATCATACTCAAGATGAGAAATTCATGCCTTACAAAAGGATGGTTGATGATCTTAAGAAGTATTTTTCTTTTGTATCATTCCAACAGATTCCTAGATGCGCAAACAAAGCAGCAGATGTTATGGCCACCTTGGCATCTATACCTGAGTTACAAGAGTCCAATTTTCTCTTTGATTTGCTGGTGGAAGAGTTATATTTCCCCACCTATGATTCTCTTGAGACCCAAATAGTCTATTCTATTATTGGACATGACTCATCCCGATACAACCACATCTATTCCTATCTATGCGACCAAATTATCCCTAGAAATTTTACCCGAAATGAGAAAAGAAACCTAACCCAAAATGCTTCACGGTATGTTATCATAGCTAATGATTTATTTAGATGAGGTTTGGATGGTACATTGCTTAGATGTCTAAAAACTGAAGAATCTAAATGTGTGTTATCAGAAGTTCATGAAGGTATTTGTGGATGTCATTCGAATGGTCTTACTTTAGCTCAGAAACTACGGGCTAGCTACTACTGGCCAGACATGGAAATTTATGCCATCAAATTTGCTAAGACTTGTGAGAAATGTCAGCTTCATGGAAATCTCATACATGCCCCGACAAGGGACCTTATACCATTTATTACACACTGGCATTTTTAGCAATGGGCCTTTGATCTCATTGGTTAGATATATCCTGCTTCATCCAACGGACATAAATTCATCATAACTATCACTGAGTATTTCACCAAGTGGGTAGAGGCGGTTCCGCTCATCAAAGAAACCGGTAAACAAGTCGCCTTGTTCATCCTGAACTATATCATCTGCAGGTATGGGATACCTTCATCCATCGTGATTGATAATGAAGGATAGTTCAAGAATAGAGATATGGATGAGATTTGTGAGAAATTCAAAATAAAACAACACTGGTCATCAGTATATTACCCTCAAGGTAATGGACAAGTTGAGGCATCTAACAAAAACCTACTGACTATCTTGCACATAACAGTGAACAAATCTAGGAAGGATTGGCATCTACAGCTCAATCATGCACTATGGGCTTACAGAACAAGTATCAGAACACCTACTGGGGCTACACCTTTCTCTTTGGTGTATGGGTCTGAAGCAGTACTACCTATTGAAGTAGAAATACCATCTCTAAGAGTTTATTTGCAAGGTCTTGTTACTAATGAAGATCGTAGAATATCTAGATTGCAAGAACTCAAATTGCTGGATGAGCGTCGGCAAGTGGCATTTGATCAACTCAGAGTATATCAAAAGAGAATGTCCAGAGGATATAACAAGAAAGTTAGACAAAGAGAATTTCAGGTTGGTGACCTAGTTCTAAGAGAAAATCCCAAAAATTAGCAGTTTCGAGACAATAAAGGGAAGTTTGAACCCAACTGGCTGGGTCCCTACATCGTTACTGCAGTATTCAGCTCGAGTGCCTATCAACTCCCAAATTTAGAAGGAGAACAGCTCCGTGAATTGATTAACACCATCCACTTGAATAAATTCTTCACTTAGCATTCTCTGTGCCACCAACATGTACAACTAGAAAAAGTCCTGAAAAAAATACCCTGGTGAAAACCTAATAAGCAGGCACCTTGGTATAAAAAAAAGTGAATCTCTACCAAGCAGGTGAAAACCTGGCAAACAAGTGCCTCTTTTACTCAAGCGCTCCATCTATCAATGCAACGTTGGCATTTCCCGCTTTCATGCATCTTTGCTTTCGCTTGTGCATAAATTTCAGTCACTTTTGTGACATCCTAGTTTGTTGGAACCTTCATGACTTGAAACTGATCAACATCCTAGTCTTAGGTTACTTGACTAAGCAATTCACATATCCTAAGTAATGTCAACCAAGTCATCTTTCCATCAGTGAAACCTGGTCATCCACTCCAAGTCAGTCACCTATCTCCTAACTACCAAAGAGTTTTTATCACTAAGTAAACAAGCAAAACAACATAACGGAAAACAATCACTAAACAATTTGAGCTATGAATGAAAATTTTCTTTGTATGTTGTCTTTTATATTGGTTTTCGATTATTATCCCTCTGAGTAACTCGAGGAAGTCTATTGTGACTAAGAGGAGCAAGGATTGGGGGCATAATATTTTCTTTGTTTTCTTCTTGTAGGAATGATCCCAATGATCTAGAAACATCTAAATTAGCTGGGTGTCTATGCTAAGAGCCTTCACAACAAGGTGAAATTGCCTCACATACCTCGACTCCACTTATTTGTATGCTACAGGGAGGTCCATATCATTTCTTTGTTTGTTTTGAGGGAATTTCTTTATGATGCAATTTGGGTCCCTACGAAATCTGTCCAAGGATATGAACGAAAAAAAGGGTCATTGCGGACAAGATAATAAATATTGCACATTGAAAAAGAAAGGAACTCTAACATGCCTGTTGTATTCGTTATGCTCGATGATGAATCTTAAGTATTTTAAATCCAGTGACTAGGTTTAGGTTGCATTTCGCATATCATTTTGCATATCATTCTGCATTTTTGTGACTTTAGAGTGATTTCGATATGGTAATAATCTCTTTATCTGTTGAATGAGAGCTGAAAGCATTGTCATTTCTTACACTAAGTGGTCTATTTATCATCATTTCTTCAATCGAGTATTTATGTTTTGAGATGTTTAGTTGCATACATAAATATTTTAATATAGATTCATATATTTCATTATTCACTTATCTGCATTCATCTTATTGCATAGAAAAATGAAAACATTGCATTACTCATATTACTCATTACATACTCATCTATTTGCATATGAAAAGAAATAAAAAAAGACATTCATAATCATTTGCATTACATACATTCATATTGAAAAGAAATGCATACATATAGAATAAAGCATATAAAAGACATCTCATAAACGAATCAATGCAAGTACGATGAAGTCAAATCGGATCTCGTATATATATATATATATATATATATATATCATGTCAAGTCTAAGAGTACAAAATGATGTCGAATGACATATACAAACTCCCATCAGAGCAAGAATCATATAGGCTACAAAAAAAATGGGTGTGTCTACAAAAAATATATCTGAGCTACAAAAAGAATATCTAGCTCTGAGCCTCTCCCTCATCGCCTGGTGGAGGAGGAGGAGCCTGATGACTAGGATCCTATCGAAGTGCCCGAGCTCCCTCTGAACGTGCCATATATTGAGAATAAGGGATCACCTGCTGAGCTACTGGAACTGCCATGCTATATGTTGCGATATAGTAGGTTGCCCTATTGTTCTTATGCAAAACCTCCTGCTAGAGGGTGTCTCACTCCGCTCTCATCATCGCGACCTGACGATTGCGCTCTGCTCTCAGCTTCGTAAGCTGATGATCTCACTCCGCCAACTGAGTCTGAGCCACTATCAACTGTGACGACAACTCTGCAAGATGTGCTCTCATCGATTGCCCTACGTCAGTCCCCTGCTCTCTCGTCGGCTCTCCACCCTCATCTCCACCTCCAGTACCACCCTGCTCATCCCTCCACTGTTGGACCTATCTTGGAGCTGCTCACTCCTCCTCAGCTCCACCCAATCTCACTCCTACTCTCCCAAGGGATCCGCCCTCACCCCTCTGGTGTCCACTCTCAGCTGAAACCCTGCTGCTACTAGCACCAAGATCATCACCTGTCCGCCTCGGAGCCTCGGTTCTTTGTCCCTATCCCTATCTTTGGCCCTATCTTGGACCTTGTCCTTGTACCTATGTGGGAGCATCATCCTCAATATCCTCTATGCGAGGCACCTTCTCACCCGAATCTGTAAACCTAGGAAAAGGATGTTGCTGGAACCAATCTTTGTACTGGGGCAATACCCCCGCATTCACAACATCGTCCATATAATCCCATCTAAGGCATTGTAGACCAGTCAGATCCTGTATAGCTAAGGCATAGGACAACCATGGAGACCATCCCTATCTCTCCTCATTTGCATAATGCGCATAAGTTGTATACTCCTACGAGATCCCCTGAGGCTGGCCATACTGCCTCATCACCCGTGATACAATGAGCCACTCAACAATAGTCTGTGGTCTCCCAATGAGAGGGCACGTAACAAAAAGGTCCCTACGAACCAACCGCCAGTCATCCCACAGCTCCAAACCTCTGTAAGGTCTCCATACTACAGCTATCAAATCGTCTAGTTGTCATCTCCAAAAATCTGTCTTTCCCAGATGGGGCTATGTAATATAACTGCCATACCTATATATAATCAGTTGCCCAAGCTCTCTACTATCATCTACCACCGGCCGACAAACAGGAAGGTGCTCCCAAGCACAAACTTGTAAAATATATACACCTGTGGCCATGCTCCTGCCATCTCTATATACAATCTCATGCATCTCATGATACATGTGAGCCAGCAAGCAATAACCCCAGCCAAGCCTCTAAGGGGTCTCCATCAATCTCATCAACATCCTGCCCCAACCACACTAGAAACCCTGGTGCCCTCTATCAAGCATCAAAAAACAGTCGATAAATCCTGCTAGAACACATGCCAAAGGAAACTCCTCATTGTATCTGCTCATCAATATGTCCCAACTAATGGAATGAGTCACAATGTCAGGATCCCTGAAGACATGCCTCACTACCTATAATCCTGGGAGGTTCCCTGAATCATCATCCACGTTATCCCCAGCAAAAGGGATACGGAGGATCCTATATACATCCTCGGGAGTGATAGTCAACTCCCCCACTGGCAGATGAAACGTGTTATGCTCTGAATGGAATCTCTCTACCAACACGGATATCTAGCAAACCCAGAAGATGAGTCAACCCACACAAATCAATATGAGCCTTCTCAACCTCAGATAAATGTCAAACTAATGCCATAGTAGGAGGATAAACACATCTAAAAAACATAGGAGGTAATCGAACCTACAAAAAACCCAACACCGAAGCATCAGAAAACATTCCAAATGAGCCTACAAGAGAAGTAAAACATCACGCAAATCCAACTAAGTCAACTGCAAAATCAAATTTTCAAGTTTAGACCTTAAAAAATGCTCACTATCTCCCGAATGACAAAACATAGAGGGACAGCATCTTGTACGAGTCAGGAATAGCTCTCGTATGACAAAACATTCCCAGACGACAAACTATGAGACTCCACATGACAAAATGGTCTTTTTACATACCTGTCGTACAATATGAGGGTAAGGTCCGAACGATAATTCTAATGGCCTTAAACGACAAAATAAATTTTAACAGTTACTCGTACGAGATAGAATCTTGTCTCGCACGATAAAACGTGAAACCCGACCCCAAACATGCCAAAAACTTGAAAAATGAACCAAAAAATTCAAAATTGAAAACATAAAGAGGCTCAAGCTTGATCACTTACTGTTGGCTCATAGTTTCGGGGTCGATTATGATGTCTCTGCCGCTCAAATCGATGCTGACGAGTAGGGACCACCATTTTCTTCGTAGAAGGCTTTTTGAATTTTCAAACTTGGAGGGTTAAAATCATTTGAAAATGACACTTTTGTCCCATATATAGCCAAAACCCTAATTTTTCAACTTGCTCCGATGGACATGAAAATTGTACCCTTAGCTAATTTGACCATCCTGATTCCATTTTCGAGATTGAAATTGAAATTCGAGATTATTTTGCTAGTCAATTTCACGATTTGGACCACTTAGAGCTCTTTTCATCAAATGTTCATTCTTTCTTCAAACTGCGCTCAATATCAACGCTTAATTCAATTCCAATTCTACACATCAATTTTATGATCAACTTTGCGCTTAATCTCGTCAATCAATGCCAAATTTTCAAACATTCCTCAGGATCAATTTATGCTCAAATAACTTATTTTTGCCACACCATTGCCTATGATCAAGTACCCTCCTTATTTTTTGATTTTGCTCCCGAGGGGGCATACTAATGACCTTATGACTTCACATCTCACATGTCGAGAAATTTTTTAAATCTTCATCAAAAGTCGAGCAAAATATTTTCAACTAAAGAAAATTAATTCTTATTGCTAAAGGGGCATCTCACCTTCATCGCTTCACATGAAGTTGAGATCTCTCGATCATCTGAATCGAATCAATCGCTAGGGGCATATCAGTTTCATTGCTTCAAATCAAGCTGATATTTGTCTTTCATCTGAATCAATCTCTTAACTTTAATCACTTTCATCGCTTTACATCAAGCTGATTATTCGTTTAAACTCAATCAAAAGTTTAAAGAGTATCTTTGATCATGCTCAATCTAATAAGGTGTTCAGTATTCATTTCTTGATCAAGTTGGATAGTTTATCTCCATTGGGTCTTGATCAATCAAGTTCAAGATAGATTTTTATCATCACTCACTGTGTCTAGATCAATCAAGTTCTAGATAAGTAAGATCCACTTCTTGATCAATCAAGTTCAAGTTCAGTATCTTTTGTTTTCTATCATTCCTAAGTTCAATCAAGTTCAGGAACGGTATCACTTTAATCAAACTTCATTCAGCTTTGTCGCTTTGAATCAAGCTAAACACCTTGGTCTTCATCTAGTCTGTGATCAATCAAGTTCAGAACTGGTATCTCCTAGACATCACAAATTCTTTGAACCAACGCACTGCTTGCACATTAATTCAAAGAGGGGCAAATGTAATACCCTAAAATGGTCATCTAAACCATGGGCCCCTAATCTCGACAACATCACCAAGGTCCTAACCAAAGGCAATTAAATCAACCTTGAGCACATTATTAATTCTTTAATCATCAAATATCACATGGCAAATCAATTACTCAATATTAATTAAATATTTATTTAATTAATTGAATCATTTCCAAGAATATCATTTTGATCAATCATCCTATTTTAATTTATTAAATATCCTTGCATATTTAATTAATTAATAAATTTTCCATTTAATCATGCAAAAGGAATTAATTTATTACAAAAGAGGAATTAATTACAAAACAAGAGTTGAATTGAAATAAAATAAAAGAATTGAATTGAGAGAGAAATCAAACTTGAGATATTATTTCTTTTTCTAAATTTAGAACTTGAAATCAAAAAAGCAATTAAATTGAATTAATTGAATTATTCTCTAAAATTGGAACTAAAAGCTTTTCAGAAAAAGAAGTTCAGTTGCATTGAAAAGACTCTTTTCTTGAATAAATAAAAGAATTATCTATTTTTATCACAAGTGCATGGAATTAATTTAATATTATTTCCAATGCAACTTGAACTTCTAATTTGAATGCATTTCAATTAAGCTATAATTGGAATCTATCTCAAGGTTAACTAAACCTGATTTCTCAATTATTTTCAATTAATCCTAAATTGAGCTTTTTTGTAATTCTCTATAAATTCAGTCTTCAGCTCTCATTCCAATTTACCCTAGAGATTTTTGAAAACACACTTGGAGATTATTATCACGCTAATTTCGCTCTAGAGTCATTGAAGATCATTGTGATTTTTGAGATTATTTGCATCCATATTGCTTGAATCCATATTGCTTGAATTGATTATTGCTTGAATTATTCATCCATTTTGCATCCATATAGTTAATATCATATAGATTAAATCCTTCTTCTTGGTGTAGTCTAGTCACTGGTATTGCTTATGAAAAAATCTGAGAGCAATCTTATACTCGCATCTTTTAGAAGGCAATTAGTCGCTTTGTTATGGTTTATTATTGATTGATTATTATTTACTAACCATACATGTAATGACTTAATTGAAGTGTTGTGCTTGCAAATACAACCCCTTTTTCACCCACACACTACCCGATTAAGGGATTTCAAAACACAAGCTAATGTGTCACCTTGTTAGAGGATTTCACCTTCGGACATGTTAGGATCCTACCGCACCTTGTTAGGAGTGACCTTGTTAGAGGATTCTCTTGTTACAACTGTTAGGAAGACAACAAGTTCAACTGATCTGAAGTTAGCACCTTTGTGCCTAATTAGATACGCTTATGCTTAACTTCTATCACCAACTAAACATCAAACCCTAAATTTTCCTTCAACCGCTCGATCAAATTCTCACTCTTGATCTATGAAATCATATAACTTAGATCTCATTATAAAGACTTTATTAAGTTGGCTAAGAACCTTGGAACAATTCCCTAGATTCAATTAATCTAGTCACCTTTTACATTTTCCTTCTCTTTACACTTTTCACATGTTGGCCAAAAATTTCATAACTTAAAAACATAACAACAATTCTACCGGTTACTGATCAAAGTAACTATGCTTTACTGGTTCTCTATTCTTCCTGACTATAACTGTTATTCTGATCATCTCACGCAATACATTGAATCTGTTGATGTGGTTTGGAACATAGGTGCATGTTCCTGTCTCCAATACTCCTGTAAAACCACAACGTATAACTCTTCACCAATCGTTTGTATCGATTGCTTGATCATCACTTTGTTCCTATTTATCGGTTGACAACAACTTAGTAGTTCTGTTGTCTAACAAATTCCACTACTAGTTAGGCTATACCGATTGGTCTAGATGACTTAGATGACTAACAAAACATGGCTGCCATCAATGACAACACAAATAAAGTCATCAAACATCCTAATACAACTCTATCATCATCATCAAGCCAACAATATCCCACGTTGGCATTGATGGCAACACTTAGGAAAAAAAATTCTAAGTGTCACATTACAACAATCATGACATGACAATAGACATGATGAGTTGAGTTGAGTCATGATTCTACTAAAAAACTCCCCCTTAGCAATTACATGCTATTACAAAATTTTGACTGACTTATACTACTCCCCCTATGACAACAATGACAAAGGTAAGCAAATACATTTGAAACAAATGAATACAATACATCAAAACTTGCATTACCAAATGTATAAGAGTTTAAACATTTACAATTACATTTTGAGAAAAGCATCAGCAAAATTAGTCTTCAAGACTTTCAAATCATTCTCCCATGTCTCCAAAAGAGTAGATGTAATCTCAATGTGTGTTCAAACCTGGTATGCAATCTCTTCCATAGCATCAATTGTACTCATTTCTAGTGTGGTTAAAATTGCCTCTGTCTCTTTGTATCCTCTTTGCAAAATTTGTAATTTAGGGACTAGGTGAGTCTATAACTCTTGCAATGATGTAGTCTTCTTAACTTGTTTAGCCTCATATTCCTTACTCTTATTGTATCACTATAACAGATCTACCAAAAATTGTAGTTGAATCATTTAAGGGGTTAAATGATTCACTCAAAATCCTTAGCTCCTGTTGAGATTCCTTCCTCTTCTTGTCAATATAATCAAAGAACGATGAAAAGTTCCAAATTGTAGAAAGAATTTTACCTTCATTCTTCAATGCTTCTTTTATTTGGTCCATGTTCATAGTAAGACCTATTTTGTCTTTGCCAATTGTCTTGATTAGCATCTCAATCCTTTTCTTTTCATATTCCTTCTCTACATTGTGTAGAGCAGCCTCTCCAAGACTCTTCATTTGCTCTCCTGCAGATGTGACCAAGTGGTCCAGTTTTTCAATAGGAGTTGTGAGACTATCAGTGTCATTCTCCAATAACAGATTGGAAAATATGTCAACTGCAATCTGTATGGTTTGAACTTCTCTCCTATGAGCTCTCATTATATTCTTCTTGGCCTTGGATTGCAATGCAAATGAAATCTCCATCAATTTTTTTGGACTTAACATATCCATATTTATCAGTCCTTGGATAGATATTGTATAATATTCCTCATCATCATAAATGATTTTGTTTGAAGTAAGTGACTGGTAGGTCACTTTTTTCTCTTGTACTTCTTCTTTCTACCTTCTCCGGTGACTCTTTAGTTTGATCAACATCTATTTGCACAATCTCGTACATGTCTTTTTGCATTTCTTCATCTTTCTCTAATGGCCCTATGGTTTTCACATCATTTGTTTGTGCATTTACTTGTGTATTTGTCTCCTCTTCATCTTTACCGGTTGGAATTTCTTCTGGTATCACTAGTTCTTCAACTGTGATAGTAGAAACTGATGTGGTGCCACCTTCTCGTTCTTTCTCTATTTGAGTAATTATCTCATCAATTTCAAATTCATCCAATAGTTCACCTTCAATTATCGGTGCCTCGGGAATATCTTCTTCCTCGGAAGTTTCTATCATCTCTAGTTCCTCTTTTTCAAGTCCTAAAAACTTTTTCAAAACTTCCTCAATCTCAGCTTGCACAGACTAGGACTCACCAACAAGCAATCTTGTTAACCTCTTTTTGGTAAGGAATAATGGTTTTGATTCTGAATGAATTTCCTACACTTCATCCTTGGATGTCTCTGATTGTAAATGCATAAGAACATACTATAATTTTTTTGTCCTGCTTAATTGCAGTCTGCCATCTAGATTCCAATTTTCTATACAAAGAATCAGGTATCTTTCCTTGTAATTCAATCAATGCTTTGCTATAATGGTTCATAAACAAAACAAATGAATCCTTAATTTTTTTTTCTCTTCCTCGTCAAAAATGTATAGTACTTATGTACACCAACCAATACACCATAATTCCTTATATTCATCAATAAGCTCTCAAGAGAAGTAGGTTTAGTTACCTTAACTGATTTAACAGTGGGTGCACCAACCACTTTTGGATTTCTTGCCACTTTCTCATAGTTCTTTATTTTGTCCTAATTGGGTTTCATCTGCTTCTTCCTCTACTACAGCCTTAAAACCTTTTTATGCTTGTTCTTTCTTCATTTTCCCTGTAGCTTTAGGGACTTTAGGTGCTTGTGGCTCATCTTGTTTTTCTTTTCTCCTTATTTTTATCTTTGGAGGAGGAGGGGGCTTCTCGTTATTGACATTTGTACTTCTATTTTGTCTATTGATGGGTGCACTAGAGGTTCCTACCTTCTTTTCTTCAAATCTAGTTCTAGCCTCATCAATCATCTCCTTTGTGAAACCTTGTGCAACAACAAATTCTTCAACCTCTTTCCTGACCTTTTTTACTATTACTAGTGTGGCCAATTTAGTATGTACCTATAATGATTTCTCTTTAAATGTGTCAAACCTAGGTACATTAGGATCTACTAGTTTAGATAGAAGGTGATCTGCATAAATAGTCAAGAGGTCTTCTCATACCCCATAGGCATGACCCATGAAGTTCTTGGATCTGCAACCTCCATCTGACAAGTATCAATATCAACCATAAAATAGATAGAGTCTTCATACCTTTTCACAACATTCTCTGGTATCCTTTCTCTGACATGCATTTTCTTCTAGAAATCCTTGAAGTATCCCCAGATAGTCTTTGTAAATTCATTGCCAAGTATCTTAATGTTCTTCTTAATCTGCAACATTGCTGGTGTATCCATAGACCATTGAATATCACCTATACCGGGAAAGAAATTTTGGAAATAGAAAAACAATCCAATAATCAACTGACCAAAATTGAACTTATGTCGCTTGTCCTTCTTGATTGATTCAAGGTTCAACATCAGTTGTGCTCTCAAGGCTTCTGCTAGATCATAATCAGCATTCTGTTTCAACATCCGTTATGTTGTGTGGATAGCAGCTCTAAGAATTCTATTCATCCAGCTTAAATGGTAGATTATGTAGCCGATGACCATGGATGCAAACTTCACTTATGGATCTTCAATATAATTTACTATCATAGCACACCCATCCCACATTGATTTTGTCAATTGGATAACTTCATCCTTCGGGATTGATCTCAAAACAGGAACTTCATTGGTTGCCCATAATCTGGTGAGAGAATGGATAGCCTCTTTTGTGATCTTGTATGGTTGATCTAACCACATAAACTGATAGTGAATCCTACTCAAAACATATCTGACAAGCTCTTCTTCAAAATCATCTATTAAGTTCAAAGCATGATGAAAACTTTTATCGGTTACCCTTTTGATTTCATCCTTCATCACACCTTGTTTATCACACAGCAATAGGTATTGATCAAAGATAGAAAATGTTCCCAAATCCTCCATTTTGCAATGAATGTATGATATAATATCTTCAACATGTAAAACACCATAGGGTACGCTGGATAGGGCTCCAGTTGGATCTGTCTTCATGGACTTATGAGGATGTCTCTTGAATTTCGGTTGAGGTCTTTTAGAAACATCAACAATGTGTGGTGTATCCATCGTGAAAATTCAAATACAAACTCAAATTCATAGAGAAATACCTCTCAACTTCTTCGCAACTAGGGTTTCCAGTCTGAATGCTCTTCCACTGATTCACTTTTCCACAAATCTTCACAATCTACTATTAACTTCGCCAAAGTAGCAATCAAGTGCTCTTCTATGTTTCTATCGCTCTTCAAATGTGCTCTCAAAAATGTTAGGTAAGAAATGAAATTGTAAAACACCTTTTATTTCCCTTTGCCAACTGCATTTAATGCTAAACTGGTTGAAATACCCTAATCATTGTTCAACCCTAAAACTTGCTACCGGTTTACATACATCCAATTTACCAGTTTCATCACAAAATCACTTCATAACATCATATTGCATCAAAACATAACATATTGCATTGATTATCTACTGGCATTATGGATGAATTGATTATGTGTTGCATTGACATTTTATCATTGATGTCAACACTAGCTGATATGGATGGTTACCAGCAGATAGGTCTTGGTTATCGGTAGAAGATCTAGTGTTACTGGTAGAAGAGAGTATCTATTGGACACTTTCGGCATGTTTGGACCAGTGAAGTATGTTTGACTACATGTGATACGTGTTTCATGAGCATGTTTTGATCAGTTGGTATTGGCTTGGTATTGGACACTATCATACATTCTAGTAAACCCTTACCAGCATTAGTTTAAGGCTCTACCAAAAAAGCTTTCACTAAGGAATCTTGACAGGATGCATAAGTGGTGTTGGTGTAGCTTCTACATGGATTTCAAGATGTCGAAGATGTTCTTTGATCATGCTTCAACTGCTTGAAGACATTGCTTTGGCGTAGTGGACCCAGAATAGGTCCAGTACCTATCTAGGTTATGGACCGGTATCATGCCAGCGTGTACTCTACATGTTACCCAGATGTTTCGAGATGATTTATGGATTTGTTATTATTGATTTGGTTTTAAGCCGACATGGCATATCATTGTAATAAGGAATTATGTAATGATCTTACTATAATACTGGACCGGTATCATGCTAGCGTGTACTCTACATGTTACCCAGATGTTTCGAGATGATTTATGGATTTGTTATTATTGATTTGGTTTTAAGCCGACATGGCATATCATTGTAATAAGGAATTATGTAATGATCTTACTATAATATCTTTTAGGTGGCTGACCTAATTGGTTTAGGCCTTAAGGTTTGTATAAAAAAGAGGTAGAAAATCTTTGTATAGTATCATAGTTATGAAAAGGTCATGGTCAAGGTATGTAATGTGGGAATATTGTAATATCATTCAGGTAGAGGAGTTGGTCGATTATTTGTGATCGAATTGGATTCAAAAGAGGATTTAGTCCTCCAGAATTGAGCTTAATTGAAACTGTAATCAAGCATGGTAGATGCTATTTCTGGCAGTTCACTCTATTGGATTGTTGTCCATTTATCTTGAGATGGTTGTAGCCTCTTTGTAGTCAGTGAGACTCTTTTGTAATGAGAAGTATGCTCTAGGCAGTGTGCCTTCCTACAAGTGCAGGCCCCTTATTGCACATACTTTCTCCAGAAGTATCATCTGACTGTGGGTAGGCTTCCCACCATGGTTTTTCCCTTTCTGATTTTTCCATGTACAAATCATGGTGTTATGTGGTATGGTTGCTTTGCATTGATTATTTGTTTAATTGTTAAGTTGTATTGTTTACCGGCATCTGTATGTTCTTTACCGGTACTTGATTTGTTTAAAGGTTATTAAGTGGATTAAAAGTTATAATCTGTTAAAAACTGATTCAACCCCCCCCCCTCTCATTATTTCACCAGTTATCCTAACAATTGGTATCAGAGCTTTGGTCCTCTTTTACGAAAGCTTAACCGCTTGAGGTAGATCCTATGGCAACTAACACTTCTAATCCACTGGCAACTATTTTCAGAAGAGAAATCCCTAAGCTTTATGGAAAAAATTATGGGATATGGAAAATTCGTCTGAAGACTTATCTTAGAAAGATATTTGGGAGATCACTAAGAAAGGATACACACCTTATGATCTAGCATCTGGCAATCTTGCTCCTACGGACTTGGATAAGAATATTGAAAATGATTGCAGAGCTAGAGAAGCCCTCTTGTGTGCACTTATTTATCAGTAGATCATGGGATTGACTGATAAATCATCGGCTAAGGTTGTGTGGGACAAATTACAAACCCTGAATGAAGGTGATCATACTATCAAAATTGCTAAACTTGATGGCTACCAGGTAAGATATGAAAATTTAAAGATGGAAGATAATGAGAGAATTGTTGTGTTTATGGAAAGAGTAAATGAGATTGTTATGGGAATTCAATGTTGTAGAGAATTTCTAAGTGAAGATGAAATAGTTTCCAAAGTCTTGAGAGCCCTTCCACCGGCTTACAAGATGAAGGCAACTACAATTAATGAGTTAAGAACAATGGCAAACTCTTGAATTAACAGAGACATTCTAATTGGGAAATTATCTTCTTTTGAGCTTGAAGAATTTGGATCTTCTAGAGTTGTAAAGTCTGAACATGCTTTTCATGCATAATCATCATCATCATCTACCAATAAAAGTGATTGGAGAGCCCTATATGCAAAAGAATTGGAAGACATGAGGAAAGAAGTTGAAGAACTTGAGAAACTTGAAGCCTTATTTTCTAGAAGAGTACCTAAAGGACCGAATGGAAGTAAGTATGAAGGAAAAGCACCTTTTAAATGTTTTGCATGTAAGAAGATTGGCCATTTTGCATCTAGATGTCCTGAAAGGAATGCAAGGTTTGAGGAAAGAGTCAAGAAATCTTTTAAAACTAACAAGAACAGATATAGATTCAAGAAAAGTAAAGAATGCTACATAGTAGTTGAGGAAGGAGTAACTAATGACTCTGGAGATGAACCGGCAGAAGACTTTGCTAGTGGATCCGGCAATGGAAAGGAATGGGTATTCTATGCTTTGAAGGAAGATGAACCAGAACTGGCTATCAAGAATGAAGAAAAGGCCCTGGTAGAAAAAGTTGAAGATGAGGATGAATGGGTAATTGATAGTGGATGCTCACATCATATGACTGGAGATAAAAGGAATTTTCTATCCCTGCAAGAATACAATGGCGGTCAGGTCAGATTTGGAGATGACAAAGCATGTATGATCAGAGGTAGAGGTATTATTTATTTGGATGGTAAGCATAATATTGATAATGCCTATTATGTAGAAGGTTTAAAGCATAATCTTTTGAGTGTTGGTAAATTGGTTGATAAGGGTTTCTTACTTTAGTTTAAAGATAGAAAGTGCAAAATCACTAACAAGACTGGTTTAGAGATTGCAATAGGTATTCGGAACATGAAGTAATATCTTTCACTTTAACACTGGTAATAAGACATGTGTGATTGCTCATATTGATGACAGTTAGCTATGGCATAAGAGGTTGTGTCATGTTAATTTTGATTGTATTGTTAAGATCAGTTCAACTAAGGCAGTTAGAGATATACCTAAGGTTATGAAGCCTCATATTCTGGTATGTAAGGAATGTCAATTGGGAAAGCAAGTTATAAGTTCTTTTAAAATCATACATGATAAATATAATGATGTACTTGATTTGATTCGCATTGACTTATGTGGTCCATCAAGGACTAAAAGCTTTCAAGGTGATAGGTATTTCATTTTGATTATTGATGACTATTCTAGAATGATGTGGGTGAATTTTCTAAGGGAGAAGTCTGAAGCTTTTGACAAATTCAATATCTTTAAAGAAAAGGTTGAAATTGAAACTGGATTGAAAATCAAATGTCTAAGATTAGATCATGGCAGTGAGTTCACTTCTAATGAATTTAATAGTTATTGTGAGACAAATGGAATCAGGAGACATCTATCTGCACCTAGGACTCCTCACCAGAATGGAGTAGTGGAAAGAAAGAACGGAACCATTTTGGATGTAGCAATATCTATGATGATGGAAGCTAAATTACCTCATATCTACTAGAGAGAAGTAGTGAGTATACCAGTCTACACATTAAATAGAGTTCACATCAAAGGTGAAACCGGTAAGACCCCTTATTATCTATGGTTTGGACATACACCTACTGTTAAATATTTCAGAATTTTTGGAGGTAAATGCTATATGAAAAGAGATGATTCAATTGGAAAGTTTTATCCTAGATGTGATGAAGGGATATTTCTTGGGTATTCAATTCAAAGCAAAGCATATAGATGTTATAACAAAATATTTCAGAAAATTGTGGAAAGTGCTAATGTGAAAGTGGATGAAGAGTACAGAAATCATTCTATGTCATATGATAGGGAACCGGCAGTGGAAATGATCATAACTGAACTGACAATATCTCAACTAGTATAGGGAACTGAAACAGTTACACCGGCACAATCAGAAAATTCAATGGTGACTGATGATGAGAGCAATGAACTTGAAGTTTAGAATACACCAACGTATGTAAGATTAAATCATTTTGAAGATCAAATTATTGGAGATAGGAACAAGGGAGTTGTGACAAGAAGAAAACTAGCAAATGAAGAGGTATGTCTTATTTCTCAAGTTGAACTGGCAACTTTTATTGAAGCTTGTAAGGATAAACATTGGTTAAAAGCTATGGAAGATGAATTAGATCAGATAGAGAAAAATGAGACTTGGTCTTTAGTTCCCTGGCCTAAAAATAAGAATGCTATTGGAACTAAATGGATATTTAGGAATAAACTAAATGAGGATGATCAAGTTGTAAGAAACAAGGCTAGATTGGTTTGTAAAGGATATTCTCAAATGGAAGGAGTTGATTATGGTGAGACATTTGCACTTGTAGCTAGAATTGAAGCTGTTAGACTATTTCTTGCCTATGCAGCTTTTAAAAACTATAAGGTTTATCAAATGGATGTTAAATGTGCATTTTTGAATGGTGAGCTTGAGAAATAAGTTTGCATTGACCAACCTGATGGATTTTCACTAACATATGATAAAGATATGGTTTGCATGTTGAAGAAATTTTTATATGGATTGAAACAGGCTCCTAGAGCTTGGTATGCAAGGTTGGATAAATATCTTTTGAAGCTTGGTTTTACTAAAGGAAGTGCTGATAGTAATTTATATTATAAGATCACTGATAATGATATTCTGATTATTGAAGTATTTGTTGATGATATCATTTTTGGAGGAGAAGATAAATTGTGCATGGAATTTTCTAACAACATAAAGAATGAATTTGAAATGTCCATGATTGGTGAGATGAGATTTTTTCTTAGGTTTGAAGATTACTCAAACTAACAAAGGCATTTTTATCTATCAAACTAAGTATCTGAGGGATTTTTTGAAGAAGTTTGGTATGGATAATTCCAAACCGAAAGTACCCCTATGGTGATAAGTGAGAAACTATCTTTCAAGGATATGTCTACACCGGTAAATCTGACAAGGTATGAGTCTATGATTGGTGATCTATTATATCTAACTCAGACTAAACCTGATATTATGAATGTAGTAAGTATTGTTTCAAGATATCAAAGTAATCCCAAAGAAAATCATGAATGTGCAGTAAAGAGGATATTCTGGTATTTGCAAGGAACAACAGAATATGGTTTATGGTATTCTAAAAATGATGATTTCACTTTATGTGCATATACTGACTCAGATTGGGTGAGAGATACTGATGATATGAAGAGAACTTCTGGTGGAGCTTTCTTTCTTAAAAAGAAACTGGTTTCATGGATCAGCAAAAAACAATAATGCATTTCTTTATCTACTGCAAAAGCTGAGTATGTTGCAGCAACAACTAATTGCACTCAATTCTTGTGGATGAAGCAAATGTTGAAGGATATCAGGGTAAATTATAGTGAACCGGTGGTTATCTACTATGATAGCTCTGCATCTATTGACATGTCTAAGAATCCGATATTTCACTCTAAAACTAAGCATATTTCAATAAAGTATAACTTTCTGAAGGACAAGGTAGAAGCAAAGGAAGTCAAATTGGTTTATGTGAACACTAAAGAACAAATTGTAGATATATTCACTAAACCACTATCTAAGGAATCATTTGAATATTTGAGAGATAGGTTAGGGGTTTATGTTCCTCCGGCAGAGACTTGATTGTTGCAGTTTGTCATCAGTCCAACATGCATTACCAAAGACATTATTCATTCTGGCACTGATGAGTGGTGCTACTACTCAGCGGGACTAGTTAGCTCAAAGTTTCAGAGGTTTACATTATTGCTTTCATATTTTTGTCAGATTTCTGGCATTGATGTCAAAGTGGGAGAGATATTGATGTGAAAATAAAAATAAAGGAGGAGTTGTATACATTAGGGGGAGAGATATATTCAGAACTCTACAGAGATATCAGTCTTGTTGGGTCTCAAATCAACAGATTGGATAGGTTCTAAGGAAATGCCAGTCCCTATGGTTAAACCCTCCAATTGATTTGGCCAACATGTAGAGTGAACCTGTTTGGTTGCTTACTCTCTCACTTTAGGCTCTGCAGGACCTAGGCGGGTATACCTATTCACTGAATGTCTCCAATAAATGGTGCCTTTTATAGCAGATATGTTATCCTAATCTGATATCTCCTGATCTTGAAATGGCATGAGTTCCTTGAATGGAGATATAGCAGACGAGTTCAAGATTGTTGTTATGATAATTGTTTGCTTTATGTTTCTTAATTACTTCTATAGCTATCAAAATGAAGAAATGATGAGGGTAATTTGTAATTTAGCCAGTGCCTTCTTCGTTAATTGGGTTGCAGAGTCATTACAATTTTCTTCAGGACTTATGGTGCGAATCTGTGAGACAGTTTTTAATTCATCCCTTATGAACCTGTCAGTTACTATTTCTGTTAAAACCAAATGAATGCTTATACTATATGCTGATTGAGTGAATTTAACCCTACCCTTAAGGGACCAGTCAATTAAGCTTTGCAAGGAACAATTACAATCCGCAAGCAAAACTTTTGTTGCAACATTATAACATAAAGCATAGATTTGATCTTAAGAACATGAATAACCTTATCTTTATCAGACAATATCACAGACGATTGCCAAAAGAAAATGAAATAATCCACAACACATATGCAGGGAAACAATTGATCAAGATTTGTATTCCATTATAGTTCGTACACAGAAGACTTATAGGCTGTCGTTCTTTCGCTCTTAATCCTATCTAATATCTCTCACCTTACATTACAAAAAATCATTCTCGTATATATATGAGGATGAAAGCTCTTCACGAAGAGACACGACCCTTTACAATATTAATCATTAACTTTGGATATTTCTAAACTTAAGTAAAAAGAGATTTAAGAGCCCCAAATGATGAATGTAATCATCGTCTTTGAATGTTTTGATTCAAGAAGTTTGCTTCTTCAATTCATCCCCCAGCGACAGATACTTGAATATTATCTGGTTGACAGTAGGGGCCATATCCTTACTCCGATCAATCTCTGACAAGGCCCAATCCTTGACGCTGATGAGTTCTTTTCGCAGATCCTCCAAGGATATCACCTCTCCTTCCTTGTAGACGGAAGGCATTCCAACGGGTTTATCATCATCTAATTCTCTTAAGTCTCTCCTCAGCGTATCCTTGAATTTGACATGATTGTCCATATACGCGTTTCCCTCAGCCTTTTACTCTGGTGACATGGTAACGACATTGCTTAGTACTTCCTGCAATCGTGCTCTTAACCGTTCATGCTCTGTTAGCACTTTTATCGTTCTAGTGTAAACTGTCCAATATGGTTCGACCTGTAAGAGCATGGTGTTAAACCGATGTCCTATAATGTCGTTGACCAATTTGTCCATCTTTTGTTGGACATTGTCTGCATGTTTATTGGCCTTTTCTGCCTGATACTTCCAGTACAGAGCATCAGAGATGTCATCCAAGCTGTGTCCTGCGGGGTATGAGGTGTATTCATTGATAGGAGTCCCCGTCTCTAATTGCAATACCTTTGCCTGCAGCTTCTGATTTTCCTCCTTGGATTTTTCATATAGTCCCTTATATGTAACGTTCTCTCTGACCAAAAACTCTGTCTGGTCCAAGTTCAATCTTGCAACATCCAGGTTGAGCTTTGCAGTGACCCTAGGATCAATCTTTCCAACCTGATGAACCATGAGATGCCCAAAGGTCTCTTCTATATCCACAATGATAGGCCTCTTCCCCTTTGGATATAGTGCCCACTGTAGGAGAGCTTTCTTGTCTGGATCATATCCAGAGCCTAGGAACAGTTTGTCTATCTCCTGGGGCAACACTTGTTGATTCAAATCTTGTTTTTTCAAGAAGCCATCAAATAAAAGTGCCAAATTGATATCCCAACCAGAGAAGATGATTACACCGGCCTCTTTTAATAATCTCCTCCCCTTTTCAGGAGTCATGTCTTTCATGAGGACATCAATTTCATCCTGTAATCTCTTCATCTGTTCCTCCTCTGGTCTTCTAGCCATGCTTCGTTTGACATGAGCCCCTTTGTATTGGTATAAAAATGAAAGGAATTCCCTAGAGGAGGCGAATCCATCATCAGCAACGAAGTCCTCATGCTCAGTCATTCTTATGTCAACAACATCCTTGATGTTGATTTCTCCTGTGTCCATGTTCATTTCTGTTTTGAAACCAAGAGGATAATCCTCTCTAGGAGAATCAGGTGGGATACTACTGGCAGTCGACTTTGGTGACATGTGAGCTAGGGGCTGACTGTCCTTCTCAGTATTAATAAAATGAAGGAATCGCGAAGGCACTCTGTGCATAATTTCTGCTTCATGTTGAAGCAGCCTTTTAGCTACTTCCAGAGGATCTTGGAGATTTCCAATTAGGTCTCCATCTATCATTCCCCTTGCCCTTTTCCATTTGTAGGCCTCCCAGACTAACTCACTCTTTCCTTTTAAAGCTTTGGCCTCCTCTCGTTCAAGGTTCTTAATTAGGTCGTCTGGCATTTTGGCCATATGTATCCCAGCTTTGAGTTTCTGTGAGGCTCTGGCAGCTCTTATATATCCTTCAGGATCAAAATTCTCCCTAGGCTCACCCAGAGTCATGCCATAGTAATCTAATTTATTCTGTAATAAATGATAACTCTTTGAACTTTTGACAATGAAATCAGAGAAAACTAATAAACCTGGAACAATAGATTGTTTACCAAAATCAGTTAAATGTTTAGCACTGGCAATAGACAATTGCCTTATAATCTCCAAGCTAGCCACTCTGTTTGGTACCGTAATTGGAAGCATGTGGGGTCGTCCTTCAAATCCAAATACCCTTATTTCTGTGTGATTATCATGGCAATACCAATCACCCCAATTATGTTCAATCTGTGATTCTGGAGAGAAATCCTTTGGCCTGAGGAACCTCCTGATTTCAGGGGACAAAGTATAATCCCTGTGCTGTCCAAAAGCCGCACTGAGAGGTTTCACAAAGTATTCTTGAAAATGCCAATATTGGTTATTCATAAACCTCTGGTCCCATGCTGATACCCACAACTGAACCGGCTTCTTCAGACCATTCTTATCATAAGACCTAATGCTGAACTCTTCTGGCCAGAAGTTAATTTCTTGTCCACAATAGAGAAGAATATGCATTAACATGGAGTATAATGAAAAATGAACATTCACAAGGTCTCCTTTCAATTTTTCCAGCCCATGATTCAAGGCATCTGCAACATAAGTGGCAAAATCAAATGACCTAGGGTCTTTTGATTGTATATCAGCACATAGAACCATAACCCCAATATCCATGAGTGGATGAGCCTCTAGGCCTAGTACTTGGGCTGCAGCATAATACATATACTTGAAATATGGATGGAAGTGGTTGACATCAAATGGCACCTTGTCATCTTTGCCAAACTGAACAAATGACCCACCCACTTTTGGCTTGTGAACAGGTAGCCTCCAAGTCCTGTAGATATTTTCCAAACTAAAGAATTCCTGTGAAAGTTTCTTCATGTCGATAGTCTCCTCTACTTCCCAGTCCAAATCAAAAACCATATCAATAGTCTGCTTATTAATCACTACTAATGTATTCCCTCTGTAATCACATATGGTTTTGGTTCTTGGGTTGTAGCAATCTACCAGAGCTTTCATTAATTCTACATCTACAAACACATTTGGGACAACTAACTTGCCTAAATTCTTCTTCCATAGATTGCTTATGGGTTCAGGTGCATCCCTTCTTTTGTAACAAAACAAAAATAATTCATGCCCTCTTATCTCAGTCCAAATGTCTCCTAAGTTCTCAAATCTGTCTTCTAATCCTTCTTCTTCACTTTTGATCTTTTTTGACCTTACACTAGACGATGGACACTGGTCTAATAAGTCCTGAGTCAGAGCTCTCCCTTCTTTCTTCTGTCTTTTGGGCTTCTCTTCAGGGTTCAACTCTTTTCCTTTTCTACTCTTTTTAGAAGAAGAAGATGAAGGTTCCATAGTCACAGTAAAATAAGAGAGACAATACTTACTTGGTGAATGCTCAACTTCTCTGGTTATCGCTTGCAAGTCTCTGCAGGTTCTTCGCAGCCTTCAATCTTTTAGCATCGATCTGATTCTTACGAAAATTCACTCAGTTCAACTGTAATCGTATGGGCAACTTGTGCACAGTTAATGTTCTGCATCTACAATGGCTACTCAAGTGTTTTAAACTTAATTGCAGATGTGACACTCTTCAATTGGGCCTTTAACTCTTTCGCGGGAAGTACAGTGCGCTCAAAATGCTCATATCTCAAGTTATCGATGAAACCCTTATCTTCGGCCGAGTGTTTGAATCTTCCATCGAAAGCTCATTTTCTTCGATATTATTGTTTTGGTGAAAAGCTCATGTCGAGAGGCCGCTTTTAAGATTCATCGAAATCACTCTTTCATCGATAGACCCCTTTTTCGATAAGTCGCTCGCAAGTTTCATCGATGTCATACTTTCGATGAGTTTCTTTCTTCGGTGAAGGCCTATGCGCGTTCATCGATATCCCTTTTTCATCGATATCCTTCTTTATCGATGAAATAGCCTTACTTTTGTTCGACACTACGTTCATCGATGAAAACTTGCATTTCGATGAATGCCTTTTGAGTTTCTTCGGTAATGACATTCCTTCGAAATCACCCTTTTGCCTTTTTGTTTTTACTTTTTCGATGAAACTTAGAGTATCGATGAGTGGTTTTCTACGTTCATCGAAGGTAACCTTTTGCCGAAATACCTTTGCTTAGTGCTTGTGTCAATGAAAACACCTCTTTCGATGAAACTTCCTCTGCAATGCTCGATACAGTTTGCTGGTCGAAATATCCATTAGTCTTCATGCTTATGGAAACATACATTTTTTATATATTTTTATTTTCAAAAATAGTGCTCAACAAGTCTCATATATTTTTGGTTGTCTTCCATAGGGGGAGACTTGTTTGGTATTTTTTTTGGTACTTAGATATTTTTTACATCTAGTGTTGCTATCAATGCCAAAGGGGGAGATTGTTGGCATTATGGATGAATTTATTATGTGTTGCATTGACATTTTGTCATTGATGTCAACACTATATGATATGGATGGTTACCAGCAAACAAGTTTTGGTTACCGATAGAAGATCTAGTGTTACCGGCAGAAGAGACAATCTGTTGGACACTTTCGACATGTTTGGACCAGTGAAGTATGTTTGATTACATGTGATACGTGATTCATGAGCATGTTTTGGTTAGTTGATATTGGCTTGGTATTGGATACTATCATACATTCTGGTAAACCCTTACCGGCATTGGTTTAAGCCTCTACTGGCAGAACTTTCACTAAGGAATCTTGATAGGATGCATAAGTGGTGTTGGTGCAACTTCTACATGGATTTTAGGATGTTGAAGATTTTCTTTGATCATGCTTCAACTACTTGAAGACATTTCTTTGGCTTAGTGGACCCAGAATAGGTCTGGTACCTATCTAGGTTATGGACCGGTATCATGCTAACGTGTACTCTACATGTTACCGGGATGTTTCAAGATGATTTAAGGATTTGTTATTGTTGATTTGGTCTTAAGCCGACATGGAATATCATTGTAATAAGGAATTATGTAATGATCTTATTGTAATATCTTTTAGGTGGCCAACCTAATTGGTTTAGGCCTTAGGGTTTGTATAAATAAGAGGTAGAAACTCTTTGTAGAGTATCATGGTTATGAAAAGGTCATGGTCAAGGAATGTAATGTGTGAATATTGTAATATCATTCAGGTAGAGGAGTTGGTCGATCATTTATGATTGAATTGGAATCAAAAGAGGATTTAGTCCTCTGACATTGAGCTTAATCAGAACTGTAATCAGGCATGGTAGATGTTATTTCTGGCAGTTCACTCTATTAGATTATTGTCCATTTATCTTGAGATGGTTGTAGCATCTCTGTAGTCAGTGAGACTCTTTTGTAATGAGAAATACGCTCTAGATAGTGTGCCTTCCTGCAAGTGTAGGCCCCTCATTGTAACACATACTTTTTGCAGAAGTATCATCTGACTATGGGTAGGCTTCCCACCGTGGTTTTTCCCTTTCTGGGTTTTCCACGTACAAATCATAGTGTTATGTGGTATGGTTTCTTTGTATTGATTATTTGTTTAATTGTTAAGTTGTATTGTTTACCGGTATCCATTCCTACCGGCATCTGTATGTGCTTTATCGGTACTTGATCTATTTAAAGGTTATTGAGTGGATTAAAAGTTATAATCTATTAATAACTGGTTCACCCCACCCCCTCTCAGTTGTTCACCGATTATCCTAACAAATATTGCATCAAAACCTGCATATTTGACTTACCGCACACCATTTAGAGGGTCTGAAAATGGATCTGACAATATGCTCCCCTGAAGCTTCATACATTGCTTAGTTTTCCAATGAGGGATTCTCCACACCAAGTGAAGAATTGGAGTCCTTTGATGGTTTCTGCTCACTTTTCGTCCTCCAAATCTTATTCATCTCACTTCTAGTTTCTTCCACATCTACCTTCTTCTTTCCTTTCCGGTCAATAGACTGATTAACCGGTTGCTTCATTCTTGCTCTACAAAACCTTGTAATGTGTCCTAGTTTGTGACAGTGGAAACATGCCATTCCAGATACTCTCCAGGGTCCAACATTGCCTCTATTAGTTCTTCCCCGACAATCCATAGCAACACAACCATAGTTATGATAGATTGAACATGTTGTTGTCATTTTTGATGATGATGTTGTGATTGTCATTGATGGACACACACTTGCTTTAAGATCACTTTTAGTATGTATGAGTTATGCTCAATAGGTATTTGTTCCAACCGGTATTATTTATTATAGTCTTTAGACTATTGTTGTTTTGCAGAAAGTGTTTACCGATCTCAAGTGGTATGAAGACCTCAAGCAGTTCGAGGATCCCAAAGCGGTATGAAGGAACAAAGCAGTTGTTATCATTTTTTCCCAGTCTTCATTTTGAAAAACCGGTAATTGGTAAAATGTGTGAACTGATAATCGGTAAATGTATGAACCAGTATTACTCTATGATGAGTTACCAACTAGTATTTTTGTGATGAGTTATCATCCACTGACACTTTGGTGGTGATTCTGTGTCGTGTTACCAAATGTGTCCAGATGCACTGAACCTAGGAACTTGCATTGTAATCCTATTGGACTGACATGAAATCAGATTCCTTTATAAGGACATCATGTCTAGGGTTTTAGTTGTTGCTAGGGTTTTAGGTGGTTGATGAGGTTTTTGTATGTGCGATCATAGAAGAAGATTAGGTCTGTGTGAGAAACAAAGTGTGGAGATATTGAAGATTGAAGTAATGCTGAAATGCATTAACAATGAGCTATCAAGGATCTAACCAAGCATACTGTGCTAGTATTTAGATCACTCACTTGTTGATTACTCACATCTTCGACAAGTCTGAAACCCTTAACCGGGTAGCCTGGCAAAGCCTTTGTAAATCCTCTAACAAGGTGGTTCACAACTGTGGATTTGAAATCCTCTCACAAGGTAGTCTTTAACAGGACTTATCTCCTAACAGGGATCGAGATTCCTAATAGGATCTATTCTAGTGAAGAACATTGTATGACCTTAACCGGTCTGACCTTAACTGGTCTGGTTACTATTTTGCAAATAGTTACTTGTGAGTTTCATCTCACCGTGGTTTTTCCCATTTGGGTTTCCCCATGAAAATTTCTTGTGTTATGGTGATTGTGATCTTGTGGGTGAATTCTTTATTTGTTGCTTGGTTTGCATTTGTCTTAACCGGTTTGTTAGTAAATCTGCTATACCAATTAACTATTAAATTGTTTAAGTGTTTGAGTTCACTAATTCTTGGTATACTAATTCACCCCCCCCCCCCCTCTTAGTATTCATCAATTAATATCAGAGCCAACCTTTCTATAAGTTTAACCACTTGAAAGGAGATATGGGGGAATACACTATGAGGGAGCTTACTCACCGTCTCACTCAGACTGAGAAAGCCTTTGATGAACTCAAAGTCAAATATAAAGCCTCTCTGGCAAAAAGAAGAGAGCATGCTAAGAAACTAATGGAGCTTACTCAAAATAGTTCTTTTGATGAAGCGGACATGGAAGCCCTAGTTGAAGAAGTTGAAAAACTGAATGAGTCTAATGCCAATCTAAGAAGGGAACTGGAAGGACTAACTATCAGGATGTGTCAAGAGCTTGAGAACCGGAGGAAAGCTGAAGATTTGGTAAAAGACAAAGATCATGAGATCTCCAAGCTGAAGCAAGAAATCAATGCACTTACTGCTCATCTCCAAGAGAGTAAAGTGGAAAAAGAAGAAAAGCAAGGTGAACTAAACATGGCTATTTCTAAGAATGCAACCTTGAAGGAATCCAATGCTGCTATTTCCAAGGAACTCACTGAGTCAAAGGAGATACTTGCCAAATTCAATCAAAGTGCTGCTAAATTAGAGAAAAATCTTGAATTAGCCAAACCGGTAAAGAATACTAATGGACTTGGTTTCTCTGATTATGAGGAAGGTGAGAGCTCTGGAACAAAAGATGGAGCATCAAAGAAGCAACCAACACCAAAGGATAAAGGTAAGCAAAAGTTCAAACTTGTTTGCTTTAATTGTCTCAAGGAAGAACATACTACTAATGTGTGTATAAGTAAGGCTTACAATAATTTTCCTTACTTTCTAAATAATAAACCTAGATCCAATAGATTCAATGGTAACAGTTATGCATGCAACAAGTTTGGGCATAGAGCATTTGAATGCAGGTCTGTTATACACAACACTGGAAGATATCCTCAAAGGAGTCAATGAGTTTTTCCTAAATCCTCTGTGAACCGGAATCCAAACCGGTATAATGCCTATGACCATTAGTCAGGTGGTGGTGGCTATCAAGCGGCAACCGGTTGGAGAGAAACCTATTTGATTTGCCATGGTACCAGTCACACTGCTGCAACATGTAGGAGGAAGAATGGAAACATGAATAATGGACCTTAGAAAGAACCTGGAATGGTATGTTATCATTGCAACAAACCGGGTCACATAGCAATATTCTACATGATGAGAAAGAACATATCGGATGATATACCGATCACTTCAGAAGGAAAGATTGATGTTGTTACTGTTCAAGTAGATATGAAGAAAACCTAGAAAAAGAAACTAGAAGAAGTGTCACAAGAAGAACTGGTTTCTACACCTAGTGTAGAAGTTTCTAAACCAGCAAACTGAGCTTCAGAAAAGCTTAGGGGGAACAAATCGGTGAAATGTTTCGAACCCTCGGTCTACACCAGTAAAAGACCTTAACCGGTATGTGTTACCTGTCAATCGGCAGAAGACTAGAAATGGTAAAAGGAAAAATTAGGGTTTATAACCTAATGGTGGAGCATTTATTATGGCAGGTGAAGAATTTGTTTAAAAGGGATTTTCAAGTCATTTTCACTTATCAATTTGTGAGCGGAGAAATTTTTAAGTGCAGAGCGACCAAAGGTGATTTGTTTTGTGATTCAGAGAGATTTCAAAAGCTTTGAAGTAGAATCTGGAGATAGTATCAATCAGTCAAGTGAAGAACACTAAGCGGTGTTCCAAGCGACCGAAGTGGTGTGTTGCTAGATACAGTGTCAAAATCCCTAAATCTTGATTCACGAAGGTATTTTTCAAGCTTCTTTGTTTATCATGGCTTCTGCTTCGCACTCCAGTTCAAGTCCACCTAGTGATTCAGTGGATTTCATATAAAGGAAGATGAAATACAATGCCCTATCCCAGATACCAGCTAGTGTTATAGTTGAGGAAGGTATTTCAAATTATATTGATTGCAAAATAGAAGACCTAAGATCCCTAGTGATCCATTCTTAGTTAGTTTTATTTTGCGGGAATGACAAGAAGATCAAACCGGAATACAACATCCTAGAAAGAAAGAAACTTCACAATGTGGTCTATTTTCTTGAAGAATTCATAGAAGATCACATCCGCATCATCCTAAGCAGAGTGCACAGTGACAAAATGTATCTTGAGCGGACACATGACATCACACCTGAAGTGATTCATGCCGTCACCGGTTTCTATAATGTTGGAGAAGTGCCAGCCCTAAGGAAAGTCATTAAGATGGAAATGACCAAGCTCACCAGTTCTGTGAGCGACCAACGGGGAATGACCATCAACACCATCAAGGATGACTTGGTCAAGTATGCATGTTGATTGGTTACCGAACAATCTATGCTAGTAGAATAAACTCTGTTTCTACTATTGTGGTGAATGCCGCCTACAGAATGATCATGGAAGATGCATCATTTGATCTATGCACCTGTATGTAGAGGCAGCTCTTGGTAAACCTGAAGTCTATCAAATAGGACAATGCCTTAAGATTTAAATTTGGAAAACTGTTGGTAGGTTTGTTTTTCTATTTTCAAGGCTATTTTTCTGGGAGTCAGTGATTCAATGGTCTACTGACCAACCGGTTACCAAGAAAATCAGAGAAAGCATTCAAGCGGGGGGAACCGGTTATCCTGAAGTCTTGAACAAGTACTTTGATGAATTCAGAAGCAAGATGAGCCAGAGGATGAGAATATCTCACAATATTGTTAAGAAGTATGAAGAGGACATCTACTTTGTCATCAGAGAAGATGAGTGCATAATGGATGCGGTTGAGCCCAGAAAGGAAGAAGTGGAGCCCATGGGATATGAGGTGATGTATGACATACTAGATGGGTATGCGTCTACCCTACTTTCCTCGCCTCTTGATCCAAAGAAGAAGAGAATAGGCACCTACTTGGAAAGGGTAACACCAGTTGAAAAACCTTCAGTGAAGAAGGGAAAGGCAGTGCCATCGGTATCGGTACCGGTTACTTCAACAAGTCTTAAAGTGACCAAGTGGTCACCGGCCAAGAAGAAACCAGAAGTTGCACCTGCCAAGGTCTTTGAAAGAAAGCAGAAAACTAAGAACAACTCACCAGATTCTGAGGAAATAGAACCTGAAGTGCAGCCTAAAAAGACTAGGCAAACAAGGAAGAAGACAAAGACAACCAGTAATGAACCGGCATCATCAGCACCGGTAAATATATACATTTCCTCTTACAAACCATTTACAAATTGTCAAAAAACTATCAAGAATATTAGGAGAAAAGTGCTAAGTGATTTAATAGATCATTTTGATGATTTTAATGAAAATGAAAAGGAGGAAGTTGAACAGGAAGTTATTCAATATTTATGTATTAATGACTGGTCGCCATCAAAAATTAGATCTGTGACACTAGATTCTGTTGGCATTTCAATAGAAGAAAGATTGTTGATATTCATTAAGGATATTGAGAAGGTTGTTGAAGAGTATTTGATATAACTGAAAAAGGATGATAATTATCTTTATAACATTATTTTATCATTGATGTCAAGAAATTGATTTTTTGATTCAATATGATGTTGCCATATCTTAAGAAGTATGTTTTGATGAGTATTAAGTGGTCAGTAAGTGACACAAAAAGAATGTGATAAGAAAGGGGAGAAATAAGATATTCAATGGGAAACTATTACCAAGTTAGACAATGATGAGATCATGATGTTTAGATTGTTTTCATATCCTACATATGTTGTTGATTGTAAGCTTAATACTATACTATGTCACCGAGCAAAGAACCTAGTCAGTAAACCCTAAGGAACCTAGTCGGTAAACCCTAAGGTTATCAATATCGGTTAATGAAGGCAGACTGTCTACCGAGTAAAGTTTATTATTTACCGAGTTGCAACCGAGTTATGACAGATCGCATTGGATGGATAAAAGCATTATTTAATGAAGAACAATAATGAGCTGGAGTTGATTAAATAATTGGTATGTCATGCATGAAGTTTGTTAAGGATCTATGGCAATGGGAGATCGACAGGAAGATCTACAGCTCAGATTGAACCGCAACAACCTTGTGCAAGTTCCAAGAAAGGAATGCAAGTCCCAAGGCAAGGTAAAACATTTTCAAATCGAAGGATGCATTGAACCTAGTCAAGATTGAAGATCTGATGGCTAAGATTGATCATGGGAAATGTGATCAAGGAGATTTAGCGCTTAGCAAATTGTTTATAAATAAGAAATTATTGATGAACAATGTATGTGGGCAAGTGTATGCATAGGGATGCTACATAGTGATTACCGAGCACAGAAGCTTGAAGACCTGTTTGAATAAAAGAGTATGGAGCCCAGCAGAGGGACAAGATAAGTCCTATGACAAGATTGTTTTGAGAAAATAAGAATCTGCTTTAGCATTTTAGATGTGAAGTTGCAGATATATTTATTATTGTTGTTTATTTTGTAATGTGACAGAAAATATCTTAACCGAGTGGACTTAACAGTCTTATTTGTAAACCCTCTAGCAAGGTAACATTCTAAATGAGTGTTTGAAATCCTTTGACAAGGTCACTTCTAGCAAAGTGAAGATCCTAACAAATCTGAGGGAAATCCCTTAACCAGGTCACATCTAGAAATGTGTTTGTAATCTTTAACAGGATTTGCTTTTAACCGAGCGTACTCTAGAAGAGTATATTTCTTAGTGGGTCCGAAATCCCATAGTGGTTTTTCCCTATTTGGGTTTCCACATTAAATCTAGTGTTATATGTCTTATGATGATTATGTGTTTATGAGTTTGCATTTTTAGTAGTTTTTGGTTATATTGCTGAAGTATAAGTTACCGAGGTTGAATCTGTTGATTTTATGGAAGATTAAGTTTGTATGATTCACCCCCCCCCCCCCCTCTAATCTTGTTAGCTATTGGAATCAAAACTTTACATTTGGTATCGGAGCTTTGGACTCCAAAAGAAAATTTTAAAGGTACTTGAGGCAAAGATCTGAAGATGTATAAAAGGGATGCACCAAAGCTGAACAAGTCAAGTTTCTCCACATGGCAGAAAAGGATGAAGCTGCATTTATCAGGAATTAGAGAATATGCAACATATTATTTGGAGAATGATTACATACCACCAAGCACCAACCCGATGACCTTGGAAGAGATAAAGGAAAAGCAAGAACATATTCAAGCTATGATTGAAATAACATCAGCATTGACCGACTCAGAGTTTAATGATCTAGAAGGCTGCAATGATGCAAAAGCAATGTGGACTAAGCTCATATCTGTGTATGGTGGCGAAGAACATGTTCAAAGAGAAAAAGTAGATAGTCTAAGAGGACAACTTGAATCCATGAGAATGAATGAAAGTGAGAACATAACCCAATACAGTACAAGGTTAAAGGAGATTGTCAATCAAATTAAAGGAGCAGGAGGAACTATTGAAGAAAAGGATGTAACAAGTAAGTTGTTGAGAACCCTTCTACCTGCTTATGCCATTCGAGTCTCTGCAATCAATGAACTAAGGTTTGTACCTAACATGCCAGTTTCTTTGGATGCTACTATCAGTAAGCTACATGCATTTGAGTTAACTAATTTTGATAACAGTGGGTCTTTGGTAAATAAAGTAGAATCTGCATTCAGTTCTTTTCATATTGGTGAATCTAATTATTACAATGATAGAATGAGTAAGTACTCTGAAGGGAATCACAGTGGAGCAAGTGAAATACTTCGCAAGAACATGGAAGAAGTGCACAAAGTATATGAGGAAATCAAGAAGCAAGAAGAGTTTGAAGCATTATTAGCCAGAAGGTTACCGAGAGGAAAAGGTAAGTATAAAGGAAAGCTACCTTTGAAATGTTTCAATTGTGATAAAATAGGACATATGGCATCTAACTGTCCTGACAAAGAATCTAGTGAAAAGAGAGAATACCGAGATAACAGGCAGAAAGACAACCAATATAGAGGACACCGAGACTTCAGAAGGAGAGACAGATTGACATGCCTAGTAGCTGATGAGGAATCCAACAATGATAAATCTAATGAAATGGATATAGAGGAAGTTGTTTATGTGGCTATTAAAGATGGATCAGATGAAGAAAGGTATGAAGAAAAAGCCCTAGTATCTCACATAAATAATAATGACTCTTGGATCATAGACAGTGGATGCTCACATCACATGACAGGTGATAAACACAAGTTTGTTAAATTAGAAGACTATGATGGAGGCTATGTAAGATTTGGTAATGATGCACCATGTCCGGTGAAAGGTAAAGGATCTATAACACTTCTTGACAATGCTAAATGTGATGATGTATACTAGGTTGAAGGTTTGAAATATAATTTGTTGACTGTAGCATAGCTAAACAATACAGGATACCAAATAGAATTTCAGAAAGGAATTGTCAAAGTTCATGACAAGCATGGAAAGTTAGCTACTATCGGGACACAAACAAAAGGTAATACATTTCATCTTGACTCAACTCGGAACAAGTGTCTTTATGCTAAGATAGATGATACCTGGTTATGGCATAAAAGGTTTTGTCATGTAAATTTTGATAATCTGATCAAAATAAGCAAGAAGCGCCGAGTAAGAGGTCTACCAAGTCTAGAAAAACCTGAGAATGCTATATGTCGAGGATGCCAGATGGGTAAGATGACAAAATCAAGCTTTACAAGTAAGTCCTACACTTCTAAAGGAATTTTAGATCTAGTACACACTGATCTTTGTGGTCCCATGAAAGTTCAAAGTTATTATGGTGATAAGTATTTCATATTATTTGTGGATGATTACTCAAGGATGATGTCAGTTATGTTTTTAAAAGAAAAATCAGAAGCTTTTCAAATGTTTAAATGGTACAAGGCAAGAGTTGAAATTTGAAACAGGAAGAGAGCTGAAATGTCCTAGATCTGATAGAGGAGGAGAATTCACTTCTGATGAATTTAACTTATTCTACAATGATAATGGTATAAAAAGACAAGTATCTGCACTGAGAACACCTCAGCAAAATGGGATAGCCGAGAGAAGAAACAGATCAATTTTAGATTGTGCCAGAACCCTGATGATAGAAAAAAGGGTACCTCAAACATTTTGGAGAGAAGTAATCAGCACTGCAATTTACACCCTGAATTGAGTACAACTGAAGAAAGGAACTATGAAGACACCATATGAGATCTGGTGTGACAAGAAACCTAATGTAAGTTATTTTAAAATCTTTGGAAAGAGATGCTATGTTCACAAAGATGATAGAAATGGAAAGTTTGATCAGAAAAGTGAAGAAGAAATATTTCTTGGTTATTCTTCTAGAAGTAAAGCATTTAAATGTCTGATCAAATCATCTAACAAAATAGTAGAAAGTACAAATGTGAAAATTGATGAATTTACAGAAAGAAATGATGAAGGAAATTCCAAAGAACCAGAAGATTATGAAGAATTTGTTTATGTTCAACCGAGAAGTCCTACCAAGGAAGTTGCAGAAGAAAATGAAGATAATGTCCAATTACCGAGTGATGAAGAAGATCATACAGAACCTACCGAGCCTATATTAGCCAAATATGTCAGAATACATCATGCATCAAGTCAGATTATAGGAGATAAGGATGATCCAGTGATGACAAGGAACAAACTGAGACAGAACACATGTCTGATATCTGAATTTCAACGGAGAATAGTAAAAGAGGCATTTAACAGTGAAGATTGGGTAAATGCTATGACAGAAGAGATTGATCAAATCAAGAAGAATGACACATGGACACTGATCCCAAGGCCGAAGGACAAAAATGTAATCGATACAAAGTGGATTTTCATAAACAAGCTAAATGAAAAAGGTGAGGTCATTCGGGACAAAGCAAGACTAGTTTGCAAAGGTTATGCTCAAGAAGAAGGAATAGATTATGGTGATACTTTTGCACCTATGGCTAGACTAGAGGGAGTAAGAACATTGTTGGCATATACTACTTTCAAATATTTCAAGGTATATCAAATGGATGTTAAATCTGCATTTTTGAATGGTATACTAGAAGAAGAAGTTTACATTGAACAGCCTGAAGGATTTGTTGAAGACAAGAGTACAAAGATCAGGTATGTAAATTAAACAAATCTTTATATGGTCTTAAACAAGCACCTAGAGCATGGTATGAAAGAATGCACTCTTATTTGATCAAGATTGGTTTTATAAGGACAGGTGAAAATAGCAACATGTACATGAAGAGTAATGAGGACAATGGAATACTGATCTCAACCATATTTGTTGATGATATTATTTTTTGTGGTAATGACTCCTTATGCAAGAACTTTGGAAATGAAATGTGCAAAGAATTTGAGATGTCATTAATTGGTGAGATAAAGTATTTTATAGGTTTACCGATACTACAAATGAAAGATGAGATTTTCATTACTTAATCCAAGTACATAAAGGAAATCTTGAATGGAGGATTCTAAACCAGTAAGTACCCCTATGACTACTAACTGTAAACTATCAAAGAATGATGAATCTACATCTGTTGATGAGACACTTTACCGATCTATGATTGGGAAGTTGCAATATGTTGTGCATAGTAGACCGGATATAGCACATGCAGTAGGTATTGTTGCAAGATTTTTTGCAGATCCCAAGGAAACCCATATGACAGCAATCAAGAGAATTTTTAGAAACCTGAGAGGCACTGAAGATTATGGCTTAGTATATGAAAAAAGGAATGATTTTGATTTAAAGTTTATACTGATGCTGATTGGGCAGGCAACATAGATGATAGGAAAAGCACAAGTGGTGGAGCTTTCTTTTTAGGAGAAAGACTAGTGAGTTGGCTTAGTGAAGTTGAATATGTTGTTGCAGCATTGAATTGTACCAATATAGCATGGATCAAGCAACTATTGGAAGGTATAAATGAGAAAGTTACCGAGCCAGTAACTATATTCTATGATAATACGAGTACCATTAACATTTCAAAGAATCTGGTAATGCACTCTAAGACAAAACATATCTCTATAAAGTATCATTATCTCAGAGAAGAAGTTCAAGAGAAGAAAGTTGTGCTGGAATATATCAATTCAAAGGAGCAATTAGCAGACATCTTCACAAAGCCACTACCAAGGGAGACTTTTGAGTATCTCAGAAGCAAGTTAGGGGTCCTACCCCTATCTTCTACTCACTGACAGAGTTCGATGAAAGCATCAATTTGATGAATCTATAGAATATTATGTGTGGATTGATGCTTATTTACGCACTTTAGAAGGTTTTCTAAAGGTGTGCAGGAAATAGTGAATCGAGACAAGTTGCTCTGACCAAGACTGAGATGATACACAGCAAGGCAAATCACTTCACAGAGGAAGAAATCATGATTTAGTTCTTTTACTTTTTGGCATTGTTGTCAAAGGGGGGGAAGACTAAATGGTAAAATCCTAAATGAAGAAGATAACAAAAGACTAATGATAGGGGGAGGAGGTTACAAAAGGGAGAAGACTAAATGCAAGACAACAGCTTAGAAGCTAATGAAAAAGGGAGAAGAATTCAGGAGATTTTAACAGCTCAAGGATACTAGGAGAAGTCTAACAACAATCTGAATTTGAATCAATTTGAATATCTTGTTGGTATTACCATTTAAAAGTTGGTTTTGCCATCAATGCCAAAGGGGGAGATTGTTGGCATTTCAATAGAAGAAAGATTATTGATATTCATTAAGGATATTGAGAAGGTTGATGAAGATTATTTGATATAACTGAAAAAGGATGATAACTATCTTTATAACATTATTTTGTCATTGATGTCAAGAAATTGATTTTTTGATTCAGTATGATGTTGCCATATCTTAAGAAGTATGTTTTGATAAGTATTAAGTGGTCGGTAAGTGACACAGAAAGAATGTGATAAGAAAGGGGAGAAATAAGATATTCAATGGGAAACTATTACCGAGTTAGACAATGATGAGATCATGATGTTTAGATTGTTTTGATATCCTACATATGTTGTTGATTGTAAGGTTAATACTATACTATGTCACCGAGTAAAGAACCTAGTCGGTAAACCCTAAGGAACCTAGTCGATAAACCCTAAGGTTATCGATATCGGTTAATGAAGGCAGAATATCTATCGAGTAAGGTTTAGTATTTATCGAGTTGCAACCGAGTTATGACAGATCGCATTGGATGGATAAAAGCATTATTTAATGAAGGACAATGATGAGCTAGAGTTGATTAAATGATTGGTATGTCATGCATGAAGTTTGTTAAGGACCTATGGCAATGGGACATCGGTAGGAAGATCTACAGCTCTGATTGAACAGCAATAACCTTGTGCAAGTTCCAAGAAAGGAATGCAAGTCCCAAGGCAAGGTAAAACATTTTCAGATCGAAGGATGCATTTAACCTAGTCAAGATTGAAGATCTGATGGCTAAGATTGATCATGGGAAATGTGATCAAGGAGATTTAGCGCTTAGCAAATTGTTTATAAATAAGAAATTATTGATGAACAATGTATGCAGGCAAGTGTAAGCACAGGGATGCTACATAGTGATTACCGAGCACAGAAGCTTGAAGACCTGTTTGAATAACAGAGTATGGAGCCTAGCAGAGGGACAAGATAAGTCCTATGACAAGATTGTTTTGAGCAAATAAGAATCTGCTTTAGCATTTTAGATGTGAAGTTGCAGATATATTTATTATTGTTGTTTATTTTGTAAGTGACAGAAAATCTCTTAACCGACTGGACTTAACAATCTTATTTGTAAACCCTCTAGAAAGGTAACATTCTAAATGAGTGTTTGAAATCCTTTGACAAGGTCACTTCTAACAAAGTGAAGATCCTAACAGATCTAAGGGAAATCCCTTAACCGGGTCACATCTAGCAATGTGTTGGTAATCCTTAACAGGATTTGCTTTTAACCGAGCATACTCTAGAAGAGTATATTTCTTAGTGGGTTTGAAATCCCACAGTGGTTTTTCCCTATTTGGGTTTCCACATTAAATCGGGTGTTATGTGTGTTATGATGATTATGTGTTTATGATTTTGCATGTTTAGCAGTTTTTGGTTTTATTACTGAAGTATAAGTTACCGAGGTTGAATCTATTGATTTTATGGAAGATTAAGTTTGTATGATTCACCCCCCCTCCCTCTCATCTTGTTAGCTATTGGCATCAGAACTTTACAAATTCTTTATATAATTCTTTAGATAACAAATAGTGCATTGCCATAGAAAAGGAATAGGAAATAAGAGAAGAAATTTTTGCACAATATTTTTCTGATGTGTCAAATTTAGAACTCTATGAAGTTATGGATAAATACAAAGGTCTCTTCTTCATAAGAAGAAGAAGACTCCTGTTGTTGGAAGGGAAAGTTCCTGAAGTGGTGAAAGATACACACACATGCCAAAGCCGCTCTAAGATTGCACCAAGTGTCTAAAGCCAACAAGAAGGTTGAACAAGAACCGGAAAACCAGAAAACCGGATGAGGTATATGATAGTGAAGGAGAACCGATCACTGAACAGATGGACACAACTGACGCTGATGCTTTGGATGGTGAAAATGTCACTCTGAATGTAGCAAAGGAAAAGGCTGATAAAGAGAGAGTGGACAACGAAAAATAGGACAAAGAAAAGGTTGATAAAGTGCAAGCAAAGAGAGAGAAAAAGAATCAAGAGGAGGAGAAGAGGAAACAAGCAGAAGAGGAGAAAAAGAAATAGGAAGAGGAGAAGAAGAAAAAGGAAGAGGAGAAAAGGAAATAGGAAGAGGAGAAAAAGAAACAGGAAGAGGAGAAGAAGAAAAAGGAAGAGGAGAAAAGGAAACAGGAAAAGGAGAAGAGGAAACAGGAAGAGGAGAAGAAGAAAAAGGAAGAGGAGAAAAGGACACAGAAAGAGGAGAAGAGGGATCAGTAAGAGGAGAAGAAGAAAAAGGAAGAGGAGAAGAGGAAACAGGAAGAGAAGAAGAAAGAAGAAGAGAAGTAGAAGGAAAAAGAAAGGAAGAAGGATGAAGAGAAGAAAAAGAAAGAAGAAGAGGAACAAAAGAAGGCAGAAGAGGAAAAGCAAAGAGCCAAAGCGAACAAGGAAGCGACAAAGAGCACACATGTGGAGACACCAAAGGCAACTGGTAGTCAAGCCAAACCGGCTGACATTACCAGCCCTATTGACCTCCAATTTGCAAATGAATCGGAGCTGCTCCAAAGCATTAAGCTTGCACAGGAGTGACTGGAAGCTTTAAGGAGGAAAAAGGAGCAAGATGTTATTCAAACTGCAGTTGAAACTCTTACCAGTTTGATTCATGGTACTAACCTCCCCAGTACCAATTCCTCTTTGGCCCAACTAAAGCTTCTATGTATAGTTGTGGAGGACCAGGTACAATTCCTGGAAGAGTTTGTTGAAGCTAATGCACAAAAAAAGCATCAAAAGGCACTAAACATTGCCTTAGTGAAGAAACTGAATGAGCTTTGGTCTTAACTCCAGAAAGAAAAGAAGGACATAAGAGATTCTATGGATGAGGGAAACTACTACTTAGTAAGATAAGCTAACCCCATCTATTTTGTGATGATGTTCTTGCATAGAAGGAAAAACCGCAATCTGAATTGCAGGCATTTATAAGCACCTTCAAGACGCCCTATGATTCCTTCACTACATATGGGCAAATTGTTCACCGGTTTCAGCTCCAATCTGCCAGAATCAAGTTGGAGATCAAAAATCGGACTAGAGATTTGTAGGAACTTCAACTGGTTCTACTACCCAGACTACAAATACTTTAGAAGTGCTATCTTAATCTGGATGCCTTAATGGTCACTCAAGAGATGAGCACAATAGATGCCATGGAGGAACAGGTATCCCAGATGCAAACAGAAAGTGAGGTGGCTACCTCATTACTTGAGTCATGGCCTTTATCCATGAAGACCTTTATGCAGTATTTTAAATCAGTTTTGGATAAGTTTCACTCATTATTGTCATAAACATTTATTATATTAATGATAATGAGAAACAAGGGTTATTCTGCAATACTTTGTCATTGTTCGCAAAGGGGGAGTAGTATTTTGTATTTAAAATTTTGGTGAATGCTATGTATACTTTCATGTTATCTCTTTAAGGGAGTAGTATACATTGTATTTTCTGCAAAAGGGATAGTGTATATGCTTAGGGGGAGTAATTTTGATTATGGCATATTTTTTGTTGTAAAACACTTAGATGTCAAAATTTTCCTAAGTGTTGCCATCAATGCCAAAGGGGGAGATTGTTGGTATTTTTTATGATGATGTTGTGATTTTCATTGATGGACACACACTTTCTTTGAGATCACTTTTAGTATGTATGAGTTATGCTCAACCGGTATTTGTTCCAACTGGTATTATGTATTATAGTCTTTATACTATCGGTGTTTTGTAGAAAGTGTTTACCGATCTCAAGTGGTATGAAGACCTCAAGCAATTCGGGGATCTCAAAGCGGTACGAAGGAACAAAGCAGGTATTATTTTTTCCTAGTCTTCATTTTGACAAACTGGTAATTGATAAAATGTGTGAACCGGTAATCGATAAATGTATGAACCGGTATTACTCTGTGATGAGTTACCAATCGGTATTTTTGTGATGAGTTATCATCCACCGACACTTTGGCTGTGATTCTGTGTCATGTTACCAAATGTGTCCAGATGCACTAAACCTAGGAACTTGCATTGTAATCCTATTGGACCGACATGAAATCAGATTCCTTTATAAGGACATCATGTCTAGGGTTTTAGTTGTCGTTAGGGTTTTAGGTGGTTGATGAGGTTTTTGTATGTGCGATCATAGAAGAAGATTAGGTCTGTGTGAAGAAACAGAGTGTGGAGATATTGAAGACTGAAGTAATGCTGAAATGCATTAACAATGAGCTATCAAGGATCTAACCAAGCATACTGTGCTAGTATTTAGATCACTCACTTGTTGATTACTCACATCTTCGACAAGTCTGAAACCCTTAACTGGGTAGGCCTGGCAAAGCCTTTGTAAATCCTCTAACAAGGTGGTTCACAACTGTGGATTTGAAATCCTCTCACAAGGTAGTCTTTAATAGGACTTATCTCCTAACAGGGATTGAGATTCCTAACAGGATCTATTCTGGTGAAGAACATTGTATGACCTTAACCGATCTGGTTACTATTCTACAGATAGTTACTTGTGAGTTTCATCTCACCATGGTTTTTCCCATTTGGGTTTCCACATCAAAATTTCTTGTGTTATGGTGATTGTGATCTTGTGGGTGAATGCTTTATTTGTTGTTTGGTTTGCATTTGTCTTAACCAGTTTGTTAGTAAATATGTTATACCGGTTAACTGTTAAACTGTTTAAGTGTTTGAGTTCACTAATTATTGGTATATGAATTCACCCCCCCCCCCTCTTAGTATTCATCAATTATGTCATCACATTCCATCTATTCTCCATTTGATAAGGACTAGACCAATTCACATAAGGTCTCTACCAAGTAGGGTTCCTCTAGTCATTGTAAGATCTTTTCCATTCACCATTATACCTCTGATTCATGTAAGATCTTTGATTGTTCACTCTTGACCTGCACTCAACAACTTTGTGCCCATACTTGTTGCAATTGAATCAATATCCATCAAAAGTACTAGGCTTATATCTTTCATATGCATTAGTTCTATATCCATCAAAAATACTAGATCTACTTCTACAAACATTTGCAGTATTACCTACCTTATGATAGTTAAAACATACTGGTTTGTAGGTTCTCTTACCAGTGATCTTCTTGGTCTTTGGTGCAGATTTAGCTTTATGCATGGTGTCCTTGGTACTGGATGGATCTCCTTGTTAAAAGGTTGTGTATACTAAGTCATATGTATCTCCTTCTTGCCTTTGTGTTTGAATCTTCTCATCAAGCATTGTAGTTCTCTTATTGAATTTAGCTAATAACTCATTTGCATTAGCCAACAACTTGGTAAGTTTCTCATTCTTCTTTGTAATACTTTCTCTAAGAGACATAGCCATGTCTAGATCAGCTTGTATTTCCTCTTTTTCTTATTTTTCCTCTTGAATATGTACATGCAGGTTACCAGTCTCCTGGTTCAGCTTAACGATCTCATGCTCCTTATATCTTATTGTGTCTTCAATTGTCCTCATGGCTCATCCTGATGGTAAGGTCTTTCAACTCTCTTCTCAGATTTGTCTTATCATCATTCAGCTTTTCCACCTCATTAACCAAGGCATCAATGTTTGCTTCCTTAGATGAACTATTTTCACTGAGTTCCAACAACTGCTCAGCCAACTCTTTTCTATTAGCCAATGAAGCTTTGTACTTGGCCTTTAGTTCACCAAGGGCTTCTTCAGATTTTGGAAGCTTGTGTGAAAGCTCTTTGTAACTCATTGAACCTTCCCCCATGTTAGCTTTAGAGATCCTTCCCAAGCGGTTAAGCCTTAAGGAAATTAGGCTCTGATACCAATTGATAAAATTATAAGGCATTGAGAGGGGGGGTGAATTAGTGCAAGCAAAAACTTAATAGATCTGATAACAACTGTCACCAACTTGAAAATCAATATGCATGCAATAAATATAACCACATAAGAAAACATCTAGCAAAGCATGCAAATCATAACACAATGATTTTTCATGTGGAATCCCAAATGGGAAAAACCACTGTGGGAATTAGTACCCACAAAGATCAACTATCTGTAGTATAGAGATCTGACCAATTAAGGTCATACAACACCCTATTAGGGGTACACCCGGTTAAGAGTGTTTTAGCCCGGTTAAGAGCTATACAATAAGGCTTGTTAGGACCCATCCCTGTTAGGAGCTACCCGATTAATAGATTTCAAAACACAAGCTAATATGTCACCTTGTTAGAGGATTTCACCTTCGGACCTATTAGGATCCTACCGCACCCTGTTAGGAGTGACCTTGTTAGAGGAGTTTCTTGCTGCAACTGTTAGGAAGACAACAAATTCAACTGATATGAAGTTAGCACCTCTATGCCTGATTAGATCCACTTTTGCTTAGCTTCTATCACTGACTAAACATCAAACCCTAACTTATCCTTCAACCGCTCGATCAAATTCTCACTCTTGATCTATGAAATCATACAAATTAGATCTCCTTATAAAGACTTTATTAAGTCGGCTAAGAACCTTGGAACAATTCCCTAGATTCAATGAATCTGGTCACCTTTTACATTTTCCCACTCTTTACACTTTTCACATGTCGGCCAAACAGTTCATAACTTAAAAACATAACAATAAGTCTACCAATTATCGATCAAAGTAACTCTGCTTTACTGGTTCTCTGTTCTTCCTGACTGTAACTATTCTTATGATCATAACTCGCTCAATACACTGAATCTATTGATGTAGTTTGGAACATAGGTGCATTTTCTTGTCTCCAACACTCCTATAAAACTACAATGTGTAACTCTTCACCAATCATCCATACCAATTGCTTGATCATCGCTTCGTTCCTATTTACCAATTGACAGCAACTTAGCAGTTTTGTTGTCTAACAAATTCCACTACCGGTTAGGCTATACCGGTTGGTCTAGATGACTTAGATGACTAACAAAACATGGTTGTCATCAAATAAAGTCATCAAACATCCTAATACAACTCTATCATCATCATCAAGCCAACATTTTGTTTCCAGTAGATCTCTTCCCTTTTTCATAATTCTTCCCACGTATCTTGGAATTGTCTTTGTTTCATGAAGGTATTAGGATCCAAACCATGAAGAATTATATGATCATTAATAGCTTCTAATTCCTTTTCTATAGCTGCCTTTTATGTGAAGATATTCTTAAAGACTAGTATATTCCACTCTTTGATTTGAGACTTCACATATTTTAATTTCTTATATAGCTGAAACATCTTAGTTCCTTTTTGAAAAGGAGCACTCACCCACGATTGCCTAAGAAAAGGAAGAAAATGTGGGTGACAAAACCACATCCTTTCAAATTTGAATGATGGCATATGCATTGGAGGTCGAGAATGTTTCAAAATAGATAATGAGATTGGAAAGTGATCTGACCCTGTGAATGGAAGAATTTCAGATAAGATTGAGAAATCATGAGTTTTCCAGCACTATGACATAAGAAACCTGTCTAGCCTTTCAGCAATCTAAAGAAAATTTGCTCTTCTATTAAGTCCATGTGAAGAGGCCATTGTGAGGTAAAATATCCAATAAGGCATTATCATTAATAAATGTGTTAAAATCTTCAATAACCTTGACTAGTGGGCAGATTCCTCCTTTCTTTTTAGAAGTTGAAGTTATTACATTAAAGTCTCCCCCTAGAATAATGTTTTGATATGCAACTAACTGTATCAAAGCAGTGAGTGAAAGCCACAATATTTTATTTTCATGTGTGGGTGTTGGGCCATATACATTTACCAAGTAAAATGATATGTCAAAATTTTGAACCAATAACAATTTCCAGTTACTATCTTGTTTGACAACCTACACTTTTGTTGTTTTGGGATTCCATAAAGATATAATCCCTCCAGATGCACCTATTGTTGGTGAGTGAGAAGATTGCTAGTCGGACCATTTCTGATTTTTTTTTGAAAAGAATCATGAGATGTTTTAGTTTCCTGTAGCAGGACTATATCGGCCTGAGAAGAATCAAGTTGCTTCTTCTGTCTTTTCTCAAAGGCATTTATGCCTCTGACATTCCATGAGATGATCTTCATTGTAGGTTAGAAGAATAGCGCATTCTTCTCTGCCTTTTAGTAGATGAAAATTTCCCATCTAGAGTAGTTTGTGTACCTTCCTCTATTTCTTCTTGTGTCTTTAAGGAATTAGGCTTCCTCCCTCTTCTTTTTGGAGTTTTCTGCTCTTCTTTTAATTCACTTTGTGATTGTGATATCGAAAAATTTTGTGCATATTCAAATTCTCTAGTCATAGGAACATCTTGGTTATGATCCTGAGATGGATTTAGGGAATCACCTTGGGGTTGTTGAGAACATTCCATAAAAAAGGATTCATATAGATTGGAAAGGTCATTTTTAATGTCTATTTGATAAGTTTAAGTCAATGTGATCATCAAAAGAAAAACTTAAGTCAGTTACCAAATTAGCACTTTCTTTGAAGTCATATAGTTCTTCTGCAATCTGATGCTACTGAAATGAGTAAATCCTGCATCATATTGTATAGGTCTCTTGAATATTATTCTGGATTTTGATCTTGTTCAATGATCTGTAAATTCAATGGCAAGACTTGCTGAGATGAAGTAAATTCTTGCAGTAGGTTGCTTGTCATGTCAACTGGGTTACTATGAAACATTAAAGAATGGACAAGCTCATCCAATTTTTTGCTTTGTGAAAACTGAGAATTAATAAAGGAATGTGTTAACTGTTGTGAAGAGACCTTAGGAGGCATGAGAGTCATAAGAGAGTGTCCTTTAGGTAAAGTTGTCTTCATTTTAGAAAATATCTTTGTTAACATGAAGCCAACATTTAAAAAATCTTGTAAAGATACCTTAGAGATTACCATTTGTTGTTCCTTAGAGAAAAAATCTATACCAACTGAGCAATCTGCCAAATATTCCATTAATACACATGAAAGTGTGTTCTTAGTTAGGGGTCTTAGAATAGAGCTTAAATGATTCTCAATCCCACTGTGGCCCTTAAGATTTTCCACAGAGCTCAAATGATTCACAATCCCATTGTGACCTTTAAGATTTTTGTGAGGCTTATGTGAGGATGAGAAGAAACCACATTTGGAAGAGTTTGATACATGATCCTCACATACTTCCCAAGATGAGATGGGATATCCTTGATACTGATAATTAAAGTTACCCAAATGAGTAGAATGTTTGTCAATAATCTTCGGTTCTTGAATACAAATTTCCTGCTCCCATAAGCCAAATTTGGAAATGATGGGAAATATTTTGGGAAGTGGTTGAGAAAGATTGAATAAAAGAAAAACCCTAACAGGGAGATGTGTGACTTCATACGGAATAAGATCATGCTTCAAAAATATACCCATTTGATTTGCAAACATCTCAATAAGATTTGGGTCTCTGTACTCCAATGGTAATGAAGGAAAGGATATCCAGAAAGGCATAAACTGACACACCATATCCTTTGCTCAAAAATTTGGGATCCAAGGAGTAGTAAATAAACCTTTCCCTTTGCAAAACTAGCCTTTAGATTTATGTATTGTATCTCTATCCTCCTTAGAGTAAAATAGAGCAATGAAAGCCTGAGACTTATTATCTATGAAAAAAATGTCTTTAATCCCTTTCCAAGTTCTATTTGTCCATGAAGATAACTCAGAAATGGTTAGAGGAGTTTGAAGGAACTTACCAATGAAAGCAATATCCCTAATATGCGTGACTTGTGACAGTGGAAGGTTCTTTGGTAGAGAGATCTTGTAACGATCTAAACCCTTGAATGAGTGATCTATGTTTTTTTGATAGGTTCCATTTTTATCCTTTTCCTAGGTAGTATGTTCATTATCCCTTTGGCGGCCTCCATTATTCTCATCAATATTACTTATAGGCCCCTTATGTATTTTATATTTTTTCCTCCATACCTGAATTGTCTTTATTGATTTGAAGGGGACTCCATCATTGGTCAGTTTTGAGAAACTAGGTCTTTCCTTCAGGGGAATGTTATTTGGAGTGCTTAAAAATTTAGGGTTTTTCATAAGGATTGTGTTTGGCCAAGAAACATATGATGAGCAACTCCAATCAATATGTTGTTGTGGGTATGGCCCAACTGATTTGTCATTAGAGGCATCAACCTCTGTGGGTGAGTCTTCACCAGTCCCTATGGGAGACCCTTCACAAATGTCAAAAATAGGCTGAGGTCATTTGTCTAGTAGGGGAGGGAAATCCCTTTGTTGTCGAGAGGAATATCGAAAGCCTTATGTAATTAATTACTCCTAGTATTATTTGTAAATTATTCATAAGGGATGGTAATTTTACTAATGGTGGTAAATATATTTTACAAGACTAGTAATTATTTATTTACTAGCAATGGTAAGTTAGTTATTTACAAGCAGTGCTTGCTATTCACATTTATCATGAGGTTAACCACAACTAAATATGGGGTGCATATAATCTATTATTATGTCATGTGTAAGAGCATCTATTATTCTTGGTGTCTTACAATTGTAAGAGAATATGCTAACATTAGATGGTATATGTTATGACAATTTATGACAACATGTAACAGCATCTTAGGCAATTATCATAAAGTTGTAGTGTAATTATGGTGTTGTTTTTGAACTTGTAAGAGGGAATCTCAATGATGGGTTAGATGGATTTTTACCATGGTTTTTTGGAAGCTTGTTTGGGCCCATGGTAATGTTCTATAGTGGTTTTTTGGGCCTCCATAATCCTATATATTGAGGGCTTGAGATGGAGACATTGTGGGAGCTCATTTTTTCACACAGGTGTTGCTAGATTGAAGGTAGAATAGGAGAAGGAAGGAAGGGTTGTATGTAATTGATGGTATGATGAAAGAATAAGTATCCAATAGAATACTGAGAGGGGGGTGAATCAATATACTGAGAAACTGATACAAAAGTTCCCAAACTCAAACTCAGTCAAACAAAGTAAACATATCTCAGTCAAGATCAATTCATAAGAATACTTGACATCAACAGGTTTAACTATTATGACAACTTTAACAGTAAACAACTTCAATCTTGTGAATATCAACAATGCTTAATAATAACTCAACATATTCATCTCTTAATGCTTCTACTTAACATGCCTCATCAGAGATTTAACCAAATCAACAAGTAAGATCACAACCACAAAAGCATTCACCACTTGACATAAATGTTTATACGTGGAAAACCCAAATAGGTAAAAACCATAGTGAGATGAGACTCACAAGGATAGCTATCTGAACTCTTTCTAAGTTCTCCCTGTTAGGAGCCAAAGCTTGTTAGAGCTTTACAATAAGTCCTGTTAAGAACTAATTCTAGTTAAGAATCACCCAGTTAAGGGATTTTACAAATATGCCTTGTTAGAAGCACAATACCCTATTAGGAGTAACCTCGTTGGAGGATTTAAGAATCCAAGCTAATGGACCACCTTGTTAGAGGATTTAATGAGTAACCAAGCTTGTTAGAGCTTACCCGGTTAAGGGATTTAACTTCTATTGTAATTGTTGGAAAACAACAGTTTTGTTGATCTATCTAAATAGCACTACTTTTGCTTGATCGGATCCTTCTATAACCTTCAGTCTGCCTTCACTCAAAGTGCAAATCCATTCACCGGTTTGACAACTATACACTCAACAAGTTTTCTACCAACCTTGCCAACAACCTTAACAAACAACTTCATCAACCTTAAATAGAAATCAATTAGGTCAGTAACACAGCAAAAACCTAATTCTCATCACCAAGATTACAAACAAGTCGGTACAATCTTGGCCGTTAGAAATTGTGACAATCTCTTCACATTCTTCAAGACAATTTCAATAGCTCCATGATCACCGCTCTATTGGACTTTGTAACTCATCACATGTTGTACATTAGATGCAATTCACTTTTCTCCTTCCGTAGACAAGAACATATGCACCAAAATAATTTGAATATCTCCTTAATCAAATGATCACACGTGTCTCCATCATTACCGCTTATCAGATAATAAACTATCAAACTTGCTTGGTTAGGGTTTAACAACTGATAGGGTTTACTGGTTACATTACATAGAAAGGTTTAACCCTTTACACCGGTTCAACTCACAAACTTAACATACAAGCTTACAACATCTTCCACAAATCTCTTCTTACCGATTACTAGCCAATATCAAAAACAATAATATCAGCAATAACATGAATACCATTTATCAGTTCAATTGACATCAATGATAACATATCATTAATGCAATCTTGATGCAAAACACCAACAAACTCAAAATGCCAACAATCTCCTCCTTTGGCATTGATAGAAATACAAATATCAATGCCTTTGATTACTACTGAGATTGGTGAATAGAAAATCTTGGTTTACATTACCAGGTATTCACCTTGCTTTGTCTATCTTCAGCCTGTCGTTGGTTCACATAATCAGACACATAATTCTTCTCCCCAATCACATAATTCTTCTCTCCCTTTGACAGCAATGCCAAAGTGAAAGTAAAACATGTAATTCTGCTCTCACTGTGATGTTGATGCTCCCCTTGAGGAATACATCCACTCCTTCATCAATCCATATAAGATTCTACAAGTGGTTCAGGGACTGATGCAATCAACATCATGCTTAACTAACTTCATGAAGAGGGACAACCCCCAATTGACTTCTAAGATACTCGAAAGTGGTCTTAGGCAGAGGTTTGGTAAAGATATTTGCAAGCTACTCCTTGGTAGAAACATGCTCCAAGATAACATCTTTACTTTGAACTTTTTCCCTCAAGAAGTGATATTTCAATTCAATGTGCTTAGTCCTTGTGTGCAAAATAGGGTTTTTTGAAATGTTTATTGCACTTGTATTATCACACAAAATCTTTATAGGCTCTGAGATTTCTATCTTCAAACCTTCCAAAATGTGCCTCATTCACATAGCTTTTGTGCAATTCATATAAGTTGCTACATACACAACTTCAACAATAGATTATAAAATGCAGCTCTACTTTTTGCTACTCCAAGAGACTAGCCTTCCTCCTAAAAAGAATGCTCCACTAGTAGTACTCTTCTGGTCATGAATGTTTCCTACCCAATCAGCATCTGTGTATGTTTTCAGATCAAAATTTCCACCATATGGAAACCACAACCCATAGTCAACAGTACCTTTCAGATATCTAAAAATTCTCTTGGTTGCCATCAAATGTGCCTCCCTTGGATTCTTCTAAAATCTAGCAACAATACCAACTGCATGGGCAATATCTGGTCGACTGTGAACAGCATAGTGTAGTTTGCCAATCATTGACCTGTATTCCTTTTCATCTACAAACTTAGATGCATCTTCCTTGGACAATTTACAACCTGTAACCATTAGGGTTCCAACTAGTTTATAGTCACTCATACCGAAAGTCTTCAAAACCTCTTTCACATACTTGGATTGAGTAATGAAAATACCATTCTTCATCTACTGTATCTGTAAACCTATGAAATAATTTATTTCCCCTACTAATGAAATCTCAAATTTATTTTTCATTACATCTGCAAAACAATTACTCATGACATCATTACCTCCAAATATAATGTCATCTACAAATACTTCACTGACCAGTATTTGATCTCCTTCAGATTTGAAATAAATGTTGTTGTCATCAATGGTTCTAGTAAAGCCTATCTTCATCAAATGAGTATGAAGTCATTCATACCATGCTCTCAGTGCCTGCTTTAATCCATACAAGGCTTTATGCAATTCGCATACCATGTCTTCATCATCTGTCAATGCATAACCATCAGGTTGCTCTATATAGAACCTCTTCTTCCAGTATCCCATTCAAGAATGCAGACTTAACATCCATCCGGTATACCTTAAACTTTTTATGAGCTGCAAATGCAAGAAATGTTCTGACACCTTCCAGTCTTGCAACTGGTGCAAAATTTTCTCCATAGTCTTCTCCCTCTTCTTGTGCATAACCTTTGCATACTAATCTTGCCTTATTCTCAACTACAACACCATCTTAATTTAACTTATTTCTGAACACCCATTTGGTACCTATAACATTCTTGTTTACTAGTCGGGGTTCTAGGGTCCAAGTGTTGTTCTTCTCAATTTTATCTAACTCCTCCTCCATAGCTTTCACCCAATGATCATCACCAAATGCCTCTTTAGCACTTCTAGGTTCAAAGGTGGATATCATGCAAGAGTTCTCTCTTATTTTCCTTCTAGTTAGTACTCCAACATCCTCATCCCCAATTATTTGTTCAGGACTGTGATTCAGTCTCACATACCTAGCAATAACATGATCATTCTCTTTAGGTTCAGCTTCATCATTGTCATCTTCCTCTGAATTTATTTGTTCTGGTTGAACAAGTTCATCGGGATTTGCTTTTCTGATTTCTGTTTTAACAGTTTCAGGTTCCAAAAGCAAAATGCAAGGATCTTCATCCTTCTTCTCAGAACTGGTTCCTTCTCCAATTTCAGGACATTCATCTACACGAACATCAGCACTTTCAACAATTTTCTATGTCCGGTTGTTGAAGCATTAATAGGCCTTACTCTTGGTAGAATAGCCAAGAAATATGCCTTCATCACTCTTAGCTTCAAATTTGCTTATGTAATCACCTCTTTTAATAAAACATTTGCTACCAAATATTTTAAAATAGCTAACATTGGGTGATCTTCCATACCAATACTCATATGGGGTCTTGTCCTTACCTCTTTTCACCATAACTCGGTTCATTGTATACACAGTTGTACTTACAGCTTCTTTCCAAAAAAAAATTGATACACCACCTTGTATCAACATAGTCCTAGCAGCTTCAACCACTGACCGGTTGTTTCTTTCTGCTATACCATTTTGTTGTGGTGTCCTTGGTGCAGAAAGTTGTCACTTGATACCATTATCATCACAATATTTAATGAACTTAGTAGAAGTGAATTCATCGCCTTGATCTGTTCTTAGACATTTTATCTTTTTGCCACTCTCTTTCTCAGCTAAGGCTCTGAATGCCTTGAATTTACCAAAAGCTTCATTTTTATCCTTCAAGAATGTGACCCACATCATCCTTGAACAATCATCAATGAAGATCATGAAGTATCTGTCACCTTGAATGCTTCTTGTTCTTATTGGTCCACATAGATCTATATGAACCAAATCTAACAAGTGCTCTGCTGAGAAGGACTTGCTCTTAAAAGTTGAAGAAGTCATCCTTCCTAGTTGACATTGTTTACAAAGAGAATTAACCAGCTTGTCTAGCTGAAGCATACCTCTTATTGTCTTAGACTTGCTTACTTTAACAATATTGTCAAAATTAATATGACAAAATCTCTTATGCCAAAGCCAGCTATCATCCACTTTCACAATCAAACAGTTGCTAATTTTAGGATTGAGATGAAACAGATTACCTCTGGTCTGTTTACCGGTTGCAATCAATTCTCCTTTGTTGTCAAAGATTTTGCATATACCATTTCTGAATTCTAGTGGGTATCCTTTGTCATTAAGTTGTGCCACACTAAGAAGATTGTGATTTAGGCCTTCAACCTAATAGACATTGTCAGCACTTCTTTTCCCATTAAGAGAGATAACTCCCTTACCTTTAACCATACAGGGTGAGTCATTGCCAAATCTGACAACACTGCCATCAAATTCCTTCAGGGAAAGAAATTTGCTTTGATCACCTGTCATGTGATGTGAATAGCCACTATCAATGATCCAATCATCAGAGTTATCCATTCTAGATAATAGTGCCTTCTGATCTGATATTTCTTCCTTAATTGCTACAAACACAATACCTTCACTAGCATCATCATTAGATTCTTCATCAATAACACCACTGTCAATAGCTACAAGACAATCTATCTTGCCTTTACCCTTGTATTTCTTAAATTTGTCTCTCTTGTATTCATTTTCACCATTAGGGCAATTTGTTGCTATATGACAAAACTTGTTGCATGCAAAACATTTTGAAGGTAGTTTACCTCTATATTTACCAGTGCCTCTAGGCAATCATTTTGCCAACAATGCTTCAAGTTATACTAAGTTGTCTTCATCTTCAACATCTCTGTTGGGTCTAGACTCATAGTTATGGCTGGTATCTCTACTTCTTCTCACAGATGGGTTAGAGACAGAAGCTCTAAATGCATATTCTGATTTCTGTACACTACCATCATAGCCATTTAGTTTAAAAGCAGTAAGTTTTCCAATAATAGAGTCAAGAGTTACCTTTGTCTTATCAATGGATTTCAGCTCCTGAATAGTTGCAACTCGGATAGCATAGACCGGTAGCAGGGTTCTCGGTACCTTACGGATTATTGTGGCATCTTCCACTTTCCCTCTTGCACTCTTTATCTCACCAACTATCTCTTTAATCCTTTGACCATACTGTTGGATATTCTCACCTTCAGACATTCTCATGTTGTCAAACTTGCCTCTTAAACTCTCTTCTTTGGCAATCTTAACATGTTCATCACCGCTATAAATATCTTCTAGTTTCTTCCATACTTCATATACAGTTTAAAGACCATGAACATCTACATATTCGGCATCAGACAGGGAACTAATAATAGCTTCTAGTGCCTAGTGATTTTCTTGTTGTTCTTTCTTCTGATCATCAGTCAGAGGTCCAGTAGGTGTAGTATACTTATTTTCTATATGCTCCCAATACTGACTACCAAGACTCTTAATGTAAATCTTCATTCTTTCACTCCATATTCTATAGTTATCTTTGTTTAACTTCAAACCTTCTTTCTTCATCATGATCTACAAGATATTTTCCTCAAGTTGTTAGGCTTTTAGATTAAGAGGACCTGAGATGCTCCGATACCAATTGATGGTATGATGAAATAATAAGTATCTGGTAGAATACTGAGAGGGGGGGTGAATCAGTATACTGAGAAACTGATACAAAAGTTCCCAAACTCAAACTCAGTCAAACAAAGTAAACATATCTCAATCAAGATCAATATTCATAAGAATGCTTGACATCAACAGGTTTAACTATTATGACAACTTTAACAGTAAACAACTTCAATCTTGTGAATATCAACAATGCTTAATCATAACTTAACATATTCATCTCTTAATGCTTCTACTTAACATGCCTTATCAGAGATTTAATCAAATAAACAAGTAAGATCACAACCACAAAATCATTCACCACTTACATAAATGTTTATATGTGGAAAACCCAAATAGGTAAAAAACATGGTGAGATGAGACTCACAAGGATAGCTATCTGAACTCTTTCGAATTTCACCCTGTTAGGAGCCAAAGCCTATTAGAGCTTTATAATAAGTCTTGTTAAGAACTAATTTTGGTTAGGAATCACTCGGTTAAGGGATTTTACAAATATGCCTTGTCAGAAGCACAATACCCTGTTAGGAGTAACCTCGATGGAGGATTTAAGAATCCAAGCTAATGGACCACCTTGTTAGAGGATTTAATGAGTAATCAAGCTTGTTAAAGCTTACTCGGTTAAGGGATTTAACTTCTATTGTGATTGTTAGAAAGCAACAGTTTTGTTGATCTGTCTGATTAGCACTACTTTTGCTTGATCGGATCCTTTTATAACCTTCAGTTTGCCTTCACTCAAAGTGCAGATCCATTCACCAGTTTGGCAACTATACACTCAACGGGTTTTCTACCAACCTTGACAACAACCTTAACAAACAACTTCATTGACCTTAAATAGAAATCAATTAGGTCGATAACACAGCAAAAACCTAATTCTCATCATCAAGATTACAAACAAGTCGGTACAATCTTGACCGTTAGAAATTATGACAATCTCTTCACATTCTTCAAGACATTTTCAACCGCTCCATGATCACCGCTCTATTGGACTTTGTAATTCATCACGTGTTGTGCATTAGATGCAATCCACTTTGCTCCTTCCCTAGACAAGAACAAACACGCCAAAATGATTTGAATATCTCCTTAATCAAATGATCACACGTGTATCCATCATTACCATTTATTAGATAATAAACCATCAAACTTGGTCGGTTAGGGTTTAACAGTTGATAGGGTTTACCGGCTACATTACATATAAAGGTTTAACCCTTTACACCGGTTCAACTCACAAACTTAACATACTAGTTTACAACATCTTCAACAAATCTCTTCTTACTGGTTACTAGCCAATATCAAAAACAACAATATTAGCAATAACATGAATACCATTTATCGATTCAATTGACATCAATGACAACATATCACTAATGAAATCTTGATGCAAAACACCAACAAACTCAAAATGTCAACAGTAATCTCTATTTCATGAAGATAATACAAGCATTGGTCTCTCTTCTTAGTGGAGTTTTTTCCCAAAAGGGTTTCTCCACGTAAATCTTGTGTTGTGAGATGGTCTTCATGTGTTGCTCATTTATACTTCATTATTGTTGTTGTCTTATGGTGAGATAATGGTTATTTATGTGATTCTTTATGTTCATAGAAGATATGTTTATTAAGCATGTTAAAATGGTGGTTTTTGGTATAACAAAGAAGATGAATATCTAAATGGTTTTCCATATTAAGGCAGCTTAATTTTCAGATTTGTGTACAGTCACATATTTTCATTGGGTATAGTCTAAGCATTGAATATCAACAATATTTTTACTGGATTAGAGATTTCCAATATTTTTTAGCAACTTTTCCAACATTTGATATTAGAGCTTCAAGGGTTTTTGTGGTTTGCATGTGTTTGCATGTACTTGCATGAACTTGCATATTATTTGCACGTGCTTACATGTGAAGGATTCATGGTGTTTTAGTTATGGGTATTCCTCCATTTTGATTTCTTAGCCTGACAAGCTTGTGGGAATCGGTTAGAAGGAACTGTGAATTGTTGGTGGCTTGTGGATTACAATGGATCTTCTATGTGTTAACATTGTTTTGCAGACTTGTGAGAATGGAAGCCTAGAAATCTAATTTTCGTTTGAATATTGTCAAAGAGATTTATGGTGGGTATTTGGAGCTCATAGAGGATCTTGTGTATTATGGAGTTTATCATGGGTTTTTCTCTTGCATAGTAGTGATATGGAGCTTCGGTTTGGCAATATGTTACTCTCATCTTGCATGGTGGTTATGTTCCTTTTCTATGTAGTCATGTGTAGTGAAAGGGTGTGCATGTTGGTTGTGTGATTTTAGCTTTGGAGTCACATGTGAAAGCACTTACTATTTGGACTATGTTATGGAGTGCTTATGTTGGCTTTCTAGTTTCACCCCTTGGTTACAAGAAATCACTGGATGATTTGTCACTAGTTGTCTATGAGTTGTGAAGTTGGTTATTCGATGACTTGAATGCTCCTAGACAACATGATAAGTTTTGCAGTTTTCTGGTTTTTAAAAGTTGTGGGTTTGTAGATCTATGTTTATTCAGTTGTTCACATGACATATTTTTATGTGAATGTCTATATGTTGAAATGGATTTCAGATTTACAAAGATGATTTCGCAAGTTTTACATGTTAACTAAAATTTGTGTTATGTAGATATGCATAAGACTCTATTCAGGGAGTTTTGGATGAAGATAGTGACAGGTTTGCATGGTTCCTTGGAGGGTTCTTATTGATTTATGGTTACTCCTATGTGGATTTGTTTGAAAAATCAAGTATAGCATTTATTTTGGTGTTTGATTCTTGAAAATCCACATGTTATGCCCGATTATCTCTTTTTTGCATGTTACTAATGTGGATTTTATTTGGTAAGCCTTATTCTTGGTCACCATTATCAAATTGGTATGTCGATTGCAATGGGAAAAGGATTATTTGGAGTACATGATATAGTTGTTTGTTTGAATCTTACTAGTAGGTTATTGGTGCATGAAAAGCTTTGTTCACTTTTAATGAAGTTTTGGTAATGATATTGGTCATGATGCCATATATAAATCAGTGTCACTTTCAATGGGAGCTTTATGCAATTACAGTATATGTTTTATCTTCATTGTTTCAAGATTTTGGTTCTAAGATGTTGTTGTTATAGTGTATAGTGATTCATGGATAATATTTGGTTAAAACATGGATGGTCTATTGTAGTGGTTGTTTATGTCATGCAAAGCTCTTGGATTTTGTTTTAATATTGCAATGAGAGTTTGACATTTTTGGTTCTATTGACAAAGAATGTGTAGTATTATATCTTCTTGTTTGGAAATTGTGGTTTGACTCTTCCCTTCAGGATTTCTTGGTGTTGAGTTATTTGATTGTTTTGTGGCCATGGACGATCTTCAGTTAGGAGATGGTTAACACAATGTTGAAAGAACTTGATTACACACTTTAGTGAGAAATTTTAGACAGTGATGTGGATTTACCATTGGATGGTTGATGATCTTCTTCAATTTTGTGTTGGTGTTTTGGATGTACTCTTGGATTCTATTTTATATGCAGTGAGGGTTCTTTGGCATCTTGGGTTTCACTGATAAGAGATGTTTATCTTCATATGTTTGGAGATGTTGTTTTAGGTTTAGAGTATGGTTTATATTATGTCATGATGTACTCTTGATTTTAGATTAGAGTGTTGGCATGATGTGAGTTCTCTTGAGACCATGATATGTTCTTTATGATAGATCATGATGACATGATATGTTTCTTGATTCTATAGCTAGAAATTTGGCAGTGGTCTTGTTGGTTCTCTTTGGTTTTGATTTTTAACCTTTTGCTTGGAGGTTCATGATTTTTCAAGGTTGTATTTGAAATTGGCATGGAATGATTGGAGGATACTCATGGAGATTAAAGAGACTTAGGTGAGGTTGGAAGATCTCTTGTTTATTGGATCATGTATTGAGATAGTTATTCTTTAATGAGGATTTTAGTAGAAAGACCAAGGAGCCTACACCTTTTTATGGATGTGAAGGGAAGATTGCCCTTTATTATAATATTTTAATTCTTGGTGTTGTGTGCACAAGACAATATTGAAACCCACCCTTGGTCTACTCGACAAGTGAGTGATCTAAGAGGTATTGCTCACTTGAATATTAGATTCATTATTATTTTGTATCTTGTCTTCTCATATGACTTAAGTCTTGGATATAGATATTTTGGTGACGTATTAAGAAGAAGATGCACGATTTTATGCATTTGTATTGTTTTCCTTATAGTTGGTCTTGGACTATGGATATATTTCATCTATTGCTGTCATGATTTCATTTGGGAATGGTGAAGGAGATATTACTTTACACAACTTGGTACATGTTAGTATGGAACAAGGATATGGTCTGATTTGCAGGTTCTCTCTTTGGTTTTGTTCTTCTTCTTGGATGTTTGTATTCATATGGTTGAGTTTGAAGAACTTGAGAGAGCTATGGGGACTAGTGGTGAGAGAGGTATTCCAACATATTAGTTTGTGTTGGCATTCTACACTCAGATGAGAATAGTTGATGTTGTCGTTGATGGCAACCAACTGGTAATATAGTTCACAGCATACACCGGCAACTAACATCATCTATCAGCACCAGCAGGCACAACAAGATTATTCTCACCGATACCTAGTCTACACCGACAAAAGATCTTACCGGTACCCTAGCTGAGATGGAAATTATATTGTTTTGTATTGTAATTATATTGTATAGCCGATGTGATGTATTGTAAAGACTCATATATGTATGAGATCTTATAGGTCATTTTTAAGTGACATAGGTATGTAAAAAGTGTGATAGGTATGCATAGGTAATCAATGCAAGTGGATTATGAGAGCGAATATCTGTATATGCATTTTGATGTAATAATTTTGATGAGAGAATAAGAGCAGAGCATAGCGAAGAAAGGTTTGTGGCAGAGGTATTTGACAGAGCTTAAACCGGTATTGAATCAAGCATTATAGATGCTATTTTGAGCAGTACATTGCCATTGGATTTAATCATCCAATTTTGTAGTCAGTGTGACTCCTTGTTGTGATTGAGCAGTGAGCTCTAAGTTGTTGGCCTTCCTACATGTGCAGGCCCCTATTGTATCAGTAATATTTATTCATATTGGCCAGTGAGTAAATATTGTGCGTCACAAATCCCACCGAGGTTTTTCCCCTACCGGGTTTCTTCGCCAAAATATCTTTTTTTATGGTGTGCATTGATGTTGTCTCTCTTATTTCTCTTTATTGCTTTATTTCTTGTTTACCGGTACATTAATTTGGGTTGTAAAGTTGCAAACAAGTTTAAATATTTCATTCACCGGTTAGACACTGATTCACCCCCCCCCCCTCTCAGTGTCTTTGGGACTGATCAAGTATCTAACAATTGGTATCAGAGCCTAGTCCTCTATTTGCAAAAGCCTAATAGCTTGAGGAAGATTCTAAAATCAGTATCAATGGAAAGATTGAGACAACAGTTGGAAGGAGCTCTTGAAGATTTTGATGCATAGAAATTGAAGAATATCAAACTGGAAGATGAACTCAGAACTTCTCGGGAATTTATCAAAGCACTTCAAGATAACCTAGTTATAGCAAAGAATAAGAGAAAAGAATTACATGTGCAATTGCAAAATCAAGATAATGAAGAAAAAGAAACTCTTAGGGATATTGCAGACAAATTGAGACAAGAGAACAGTAACATGAAGAATAAAATGCAATATTTAACCAGGAGACTATGCAAAGATATTGAAGATAGGAAGAGGAATGAAGAAGATTTGGCCAAAAGACTTAATGAAAGATCAGATGAATCTCAAAGGCTTAATTATGAAAATGATATGCTTAAAACTGGTTTGATCCACATGCAACATGATAAAGATGAACTTTTGAGACAGGTTAGCACTTTGGAAAGTGAGTTGGTCACTACAAATGAATACAAAGACAAATTAAAGAAAAGTTCAGATAATCTTGATGATATGCTGAAAAGTCAGAAACCTGATGGAGAAACAATTGGACTTGGATTTGAACATGGAGAAAGCTCAGGGACTGCAAACAATCATGATCACAGTAAACCGGTAAGGCAACCTAATGCTTATAAATTTAATGGGAAATGTTTTAATTGAAACAAATTTGGTCATAGAGAAAATTAGTGCAGATTTAGAAATAATCAGAATACAAACTTTCCCACCGGTCAATGTTCCAAATGCAATAAAAGTGGTCATAACTCAGACAATTGCATAATGAATGTGAAATGCTATGTTTGTGGTAGATTTGGACATTTATCTAATCAATGCAGAACTCAAACCAGTCAAAGTTATGGAAAGGTTATTCAGAGAAACAATGTAACTTGTTATGCATGTAACAAGATTGGGCATATTGCAAAATTTTGTAGAAGCAAGACTATACCGGCGAACAATAAAGGATCTAACAACAAAGGCAAAAAGAAGGTAACTCCTAAGAAGAAATTAGAACCTAAGGCACCGAACACTCTTACACCGGAGGAACTGATAAAAGAAATCACACAAGAAGGTAACCTTAGCAATGTAAATAAACTCTATCATTCTTTCAAGGATGCAAATAAAAATACTATAGAGGAAAGCATTATATTACATCTTGATATCTACAAGAAGGTTCTCATTGAGGTTGTTGATGATCTGCCCAATGATTTGTATTTAAGGTTAGAGGCTAAAAGGGTGTCAGTTATGGAATTAGATAAGAAATTAAAAGTTGAAGCATTGTTGGTGGTTCACCCTGTCAATTCCTGATAGGAAATTTATGAATTGATTGCAGAAGCCAACCGGTTAGTTTTTGTAAGTGGTCACCAATAGGTTAGCCTTATGGCAAGCCGAGTTAAGGAAATTGCAGATGAAACAACAGACAAGTGGGACATATTCTTTGTGGAAAGAGAAAATAAAGAAGAAAAGGATAGATAGAAAATGGATGTCTTTTACAAAGGTATATCAAAAGGATAAAGGTAAAGGTAAAATTGGTAGTGTACCTAATATAACGGTCAAGGATAACCTTCCTCCACTAGCACAGGACACCCCACCAATAACTGTAGAGGCACCGGTACAAACTGATAGTCAACCGAAAGAGAAGGCAGAGGAAATAACAAGAGATGACACCAATCCAGAATCTGAAGTTCTTTTTACCATGAATGTGGACACACAATACATCAACATTGTCATGGACAAAGAGACTGCAGAGGTAAAACAAATTGATGCTGCAAATATTGAGATCTCTGAGTCACCAATCAACACTGTTGACTCTCAAAACATTGAGATATTAGCACAAGTTGAGAAACCTGATACCATCCCAGATGCTACTTAGTCTAACATTAAGAAATCGACAGAAGCACAAGTAGAAGCAGAGGTAAAAACACAAACTGAACCTACAAATGATGACACTCAGTAGAAGGTAGAGAAACCGACAGAGAAAGAACATGAACAGAGCATAGCTGAACCGACAGTCAGCAAGATAGAGAATAAGGATGACAGTAAGATTGAAAGCAAAATTGAAACACAAAATGAGAAAAAAGAAGAAACAGTGAATAAAGAAGAGGTCAATTATGGAAATAAGGAAGAAGTGGTTAAGGCAATTGGACAAGTATCTGAAGAAAAGAAAGTTATTGCTAAGCCTAGCACTTCCACCATGAATTTCAGGCCTACAAATGTGACTGGTGTACTTTTGGATTCAATTAAGAGGATCATAGATTGCAACGCCTTAGCATTCAAGGTCATTGATGACACATTACCTATATTGAAGATGATTGCACCAGCTTGTAAGATAGATCATATTGATGGATCTTTAGGTAAATTGGACACATTGTCCAAATTCATTGCTTCAAATATGCTAATTGTAGATAAGATTAATGAGGAGACTGTTAAGGAAAGGGTGAATAAGGAGAAAAATAAATTCTTTAATAAAACTATCAATGATTATACTGAGCACATTGATTCCTTATTATTGGTACTTAATTCCACAATTCTGGAATATAAAGAACTGTATAAGGAAGCATGCAAGCCTCACAACTTGACAGAAGACATTGAGGAAGGGATAAAGAAAACACAAAAAGATATTGATGATATAGCAAACAATATGATAGGTTCTTCAGAACTTACATCAGTTTTTGATCAAGAAATGGTAGTTTTTGAGGAAAAGATTGAGAAACTAGAAAAAGAAAAAGCAAGGATAAGAATGAAGGCACGTGATCTAAAAAACAAACTTGGTCCTAGATTGGACAACCTTATAACTTAGCGGGTTGAGCTGTCTAAAGCAACAATTCAAGGAGAAAGATCACCGAAGCAACAGATGCATTATCTGACCAGTATGATCTAGCAGACTAGAACCATTATCTCTTACAACACCAAATTCATGTAGAGCCTTAATCTGATTTTGGCGGATATCTTTCAAATTGTACATAACCGGATACAGTCTATGAGGTAGAATTTTGAATTCTTTGATTATTTTTTACATCCTTTGTCATTAATGTCAAAGGGGGAGTAGTAGTATGGAGAAAAACATATGAGATCATTTGCTCAGGGGGAGCACTCCTATTTTGGATCAGTTTTGGACTTCATTTTTGGATATCAGTTTTTGGATTTTTCTCATGAGTGTTGCCATCAATGCTAAAGGGGGAGATTGTTGGCATTCTACACTGAGATGAGAATAGTTGATGTTGTCATTGATGGAAACCAACTAATAATATGGTTCACAACATACACCAGCAACTAACATCATCTACCGGCACCGGCAGGCACAACAAGATTATTCTCACCGGCACCCAGTCTACACCGATAGAAGATCTTACTAGCACACTAGCCGACATGGAAATTATATTGTTTTGTATTATAATTATATTTTATAGCTGACATGATGTATTGTAAAGACTCATATATGTATGAGATCTTATAGGTCATTTTGTAAGTGGCATAGGTATGTAAAAAGTGTGATAGGTATGCATAGGTAATCAATGCAAGTGGATTATGAGAGCGAATATTTGTATATGTATTTTGATGTAATAATTTTAATGAGCAAATAAGAGCATAGAAGAGTGAAGAAAGGTTTGTGGCAGAGGTATTTGATAGAGCTTAAACCGGTACTGAATCAAGCATTATAGATGTTATTTTGAGCAGTACATTGTCATTGGATTTAATCATCCAATTTTGTAGTCAATGTGACTCCTTGTTGTGATTGAGCAGTGAGCTCTAGGTTGTTGGCCTTCTTGCATGTGTAGGCCCCTATTCTATCAGTAATATTTATTCATATTGTCCAGTGAGTAAATATTATGGGTCACAAATCCCACCGAGGTTTTTCCCCTACTGGGTTTTCTCGCCAAAATATCTTGTGTTATGGTGTGCATTGATGATGTCTCTCTTATTTCTCTTTATTGCTTTATTGCTTGTTTATCGGTACATTAATTTGGGTTGTAAAGTTTCAAACAAGTTTAAATATTTCATTCACTAGTTAGACACTGATTCACTCCCCCCCGCCCCCCTCTCAATGTCTTTGGGATTGATCAAGTATCTAACAGTTTATAGGATTCGCAGATCAATGTATGTTTCCTTGACACTATGTCATAGAAGGATTTGTCGCATCCTCTATGAAAAGTACTATAGATAGACTTGATATGCTTTAATCTATTTTTTAGGTTTGGTATTACTCATGCACTAAGAGTTTCTAGATTTATGTCTAGTGATTCTCTTTGATATCTTGGGTCATTGGTTATTGATGTGATGATGAGTTTTCTTGTTTCATTGGATTAGGATCTACAAGTTATAAAATTTGTAGGTGTGTACAACGTATCAATTGTAGTGGGATGACTCGAATGTGGACTGCATATACCCCACAAGATTTTTAAATGTTATTGTAGACTTTGTTAGTTGGATTTGTCTTTGGTAATTTGTGCATTGGTATGTTGCATTGAGGTAGAAGGATGGATACACAAAGACTTAACTACAATTTTGAGTTGGTTTATTGATGGCATGAAGTTTTATCTATGTTGGTATACCCTAGTTTGAGGTATGTTTAGCTTGGATGTATTGCAATTTGTTGTGGTTGCTATTCCAAGTGGTTTAAGTGAGGTAGCTACTCAGAGCCTTTGTTATCATTTGAATTTGATGCTTTTGTTCATATATAGATTGGTGCAAGACTCGGTGACAATTGGTATGCTTCACCTTGGCATGTTCCTTTTCTTCCATAGGTGGCATGTTGGGGGAAGTGAGGAGTATTTTTTGTTTGATGGTGGTTAGCTTGGTTGCTATTGCAAGTATCTTGTCAAAGCACATGAGCATGTTAAATAATCAAGTGGTATATTTGTGACTAAGGGATGGTTTTCCTTCCTTTGTGATTCCTATGGGTGTTTTTACAATGTATTATGTCAAGTGGGAGAATGTTAGGATTAAGGTGCCATCAACCTTGTAAATCCTATGTAATTAATTACTCTTAATATTATTTTTAAATTATTCATAAGGGGTAGGAGTTTCACCAATGGAAGTAAACATATTTTATTGGACCGGTAATTATTTGTTTACAAGCAATGGTAAATTAATTATTTACGGGCAATGATTACTATTAACATTTACCATGAGGTTTATCACAAGTAAATATGGGATGCCTAGATTCTACTATTAGTGTATGACTTATGTAAGAGCATCTATTATTCTTGGTGTCTTACAATTTAAGAGAATATGCTAATATTAGATGGTGTATGTTGTGATAGTTTATGACATGTAAGAGCATCTTATGATAGTTGTCATAAAGTTGTAAGTGCAATTGTGGTGCTATTTTTGAACTTGTAAGAGGGAATCTCAATGGTGGGTCAGATGGATTTTTACCATGGTTTTTTGGAAGCTTGTTTTGGCCCATGGTAATGTTTTATATTGGTATTTTGGGCCTCCATAAGCCTATATATTAAGACTTGAGATGGAGACATTATGGGAGCTCATTTTTGTACACAAGTGCTATTGGATTGAAGGTAGAATAGGAGAAGGAAGGGTTGTATGTAATCTCTATTTCATGAAGATAATACAAGCATTGGCCTCTCTTCTTGGTGGTGTTTTTTTTTCAAAAAGGTTTCTTCACATAAATCTTGTGTTGTAAGGTGTTCTTTTTGTGTTGTTGATTTATAATTCATTATTGTTGTTTTTTATTATGGGAAAAAATGAGTTTTGAAGGGATCTCGAAACCCTTTACAAAAGATCCTTAAAATATAAGAGCATTAAGAAACAAGAAAAGACAATCTGCAAAAAAACTAGCACAGTTCTAGGCAAAAACCAGCATAAAAGCCCAACAAAACCAGCAACATCCAGCCATAACAGAAAAAAGACAAAAGACAAATTACTTAATGTTTTTAATGGCATTAGCCAAATTTTCGCTAATCCCTTGCAAATCTTTAATATTATCCCTGAGCATAGGGATTTCCTTGGAAGAGGCCAAAGCAGCTTTTTTCATACTCGTCCTAGTCCTTTTTGTCGTGCCACCAAGAGCACTTTCCACGTTCCCTGCCTCAATAGCATCCTCATCAATATCTAGGTCCACAACAGGTTTGGAAGTACTGGAGCCATCAAGGAACTTGGCAATTTCCTCCATATTCCTGGTCACAGAGGTAAGGATATCCAGAATCATAACCAAAAATTTCTTCATGGCAGTTTTTCCTTCCTCCAACTTACTAATCTGAGCTTCCAGCTTCTCCACTTTTTCCTCCATAACCTTTTTCCATTGTTCTTGGTTACTTTCATCTTTCTTTCCCTGCTCTTCCTGTTGCTTATCAATTTTTTCCAGATTCTTGATTCTTTCATATACCCACCTATCAAAACCCATTAGAGCCTCATATTGGTTTTTGAGTTTATCCAGAACAATCCCATCTCCAGCTTTATCCTGTTCCCTGCTCATTTCTTCCTTATCCTTCTCCTGCTCAGTTTCCATTTCCCTTTCCTCCTTATTAATCTAATTGTCTTGCTCCTCCATAGGCTGGTTGTTAACATTACCAATACTCACATTGTGGGTAGGGCTATTCTGATCAGAAATATCCTCTGCTCCTCCTTCCTCTTCCCCCACTTCCTCTTCTTTCCAGCTCTCCTCTCCGTCAGACTCATCGGTCTCCATCTCACTTCCATCTTTTCCCATGTCCTCAGAATCAACCTCTATATCTTTTTGTTTACCCATGTCCTCTTGAATTTTCTCCACAGCGGCTTTTTTAACCTTTTTGCTTTGTATCAACTCATCCTTACTGGGCCCACATTCCTCAATTTTCCTCTTTCCTTTCCCCAGCGACACCGACAACCTCTTATTTTCCTAGATAGCTAGAATCTTGCAATGCTCATAAATGAGCAAAATAAGGTCATAATGAAGCACGGGCGAAGAAGGGTTCTTGCTATGCTTGTTTAGAGACCACGATAGAGACCTAAAAAGGTAATAGGGCAGAGAAATCCTCTTCTCATGTCTAAAGTGATTTAGAAGCACAAAATGGTAGGTGTGGAGCCTGGTGAAATGACCCTCCACAGTAATATATTCCATAATTGCATTAAGCATACAAACCCAGATTTTCTTGATATTAGAAGCATCATAATACCCCCCGTAGCTTTTCCTAATTTTGCTCTCTCCTTCTCTTTATGCGGAAAAATCTTTACTGCATTATTAGACACTTTCAGGTCCCTAAAGAAGTTAAGACCAGAATGGGGCATACCTGTGACCGTTGAAATGAGGTCTGCATCCAACTTGAATCTAACACCATGAATTTTGAAGGAACCATTTTTCCAAATTTTCAGTAACTTTGGTAACCGCTAGGTTTACTCTGCCTTTATCATAGTCTACCAATTTTTCCATGAAATTTGTCATGAATCCCTTCTCCAACTTTGTCCATACCTTAGGCATCTCCCGCCATCTGGAAATATTATCAGGTTCCTCTCTTCTTCAATCCCCCCCCCCCCCATTTTAGAATTCCTTCTACAATTTCTCTGCTTCTGCAACTTCAGAGCTTTCTTCCAAATGACACTCGGCTTTTTGAAAATGCACACCCACAAAGCGTGTGGAAATTTAATATTCTTGTTTAGGAATCTGCCCTTCTGATGTGCCATCATTACCTTTCTAAAAATTTGAAGATTAATCATTAATACTTCCATGATTAATGTGTGATCCTTCTTTCCCCATAAAGTTGTCATTTCTAATGAGTTTTTAAATATTAAAATCAATGTTAACTTCCCCATTCCATATGCTTTGAGCTTCGAAAATAACGCAAAGGTTAGCAAGGACGTCTGCTACGACATTTTTTCCTTGAAAGCATGTTCAATAATAATTGATTTAAAGATTGAAATAATTTCTCTAGCTTTAAAAATAATATTTTCTATAGTCCACGAAGGCTCAATTTCTCCCTTAAGGCATTTAATAATGTTAAGAGAGTCTCCCTCCAACCATAGATTATCATGATTGATATTTTTTGCTATAATCAAAATATTTAGTGTCGTCGAGGCTTCAGCATAATGACTAGTTTGGTTACCCAAAGGGCCAACAACAGCCACAAGGTAACTTCCAGCATAATTCCTAACAATGCCCCCATAACCAGCTTTCCCAGGATTTCCCTTAGAAGCCCCATCAAAGTTGGTCTTAATCCATCCCTGGGAAGGAAAGCACCAAAAAAGACCATCCCTACCCTGATCCTTACTATTTCTATTATTGGAGAGGTTCTAACTTTCATTAAAGTCTTCTTTAGCAGCTAAACCATTATCAATTCCATATAAACATTCATAGATCCCTCTATAGATTTTATCCACCACCACTTCAGGGTTCGCACTTTTATCCCTAAAAATCATGTTGTTACGCTCCTTCTAGATGTTCCATATGACAATAGGGAGAGTTAGTTTCCAAAGCTCAACATTCTTAGAATTGGAACTAGGGCAATACCATTGCTGCCAAAACTCTTCCGAAGAGTTCGAGAAAACCTGGCTCAACTTCCACCTACTAAAATTAATATTCCAAATTTCCTGACTGAAATTGCACTGGTAGAGGATATGACAAGCAGACTCCTCCTCCCTGCAGCAAAGAGAACACCTGTTAGGAAAAACAAATCCACGCTTATGGAGATTATCAAGAGTTAGCACCTTATTTTGGATAAAAATCCAAAAGAAGATATTAATTTTGGGCATCAACTTCTTTATCCACACTTTAGCCCACAAAGGGATCTCTTCTAGAACTTTGTTATGGATAGACACCGCTGAAGACACAGAATATTTCCCATCATAAGTTTCCCTCCAAATCAAACAATCCTCAAAATGGTCCATAAAGATTTTGGAAGAAAGCAAGATCTCTAAACAATTTAATCCTGGACAAAGCTGGCTGAACTCAATCCACTTCCCATTTCTCCAGTAGTCTCTAACAAAGTCTCCATACCTGCTTTTGAACCATTCTTTCCATTCCTTAAGAATGGGGATTTCCTCCAGCGGTTTATCCGTTAGCCATCTGTGCTCCCAGAATCTAATAATTCTCCCATTCCCCAATTTCCACTTTCTTCCAGCTGCAGCCCAAGCTTTAGCCATTTGAACTGCATTCCAAATTGCAGAGTCTTCCACAAAAAAAGAATTTTCCATAAATTCTTCCTCGGATGGTTGCATGTAAAGGTATTTCTTTTTCCAAATTGAATTCCATTCCCTTTTCTCCCCTTTCATTCTCCAAATTTGTTTAGCTAACAAGGCATTATTCATAGTTATAATGTTCCTTAATCCCAAACCCCCAAAAGCCAATAAGGGGGATTCTATTTTTATCTTCCAGTCCTGACCATAAGAATTTTTTTTGAATTCTTTCAATGGCCTCAGCAAACTTCCTAGGGATTTTGAACAGACTAAGGGCATAGATAGGCAAATTTTGAAGGGTATCTTTAAGCAACGTCACCTTACCCGCTTGGCTAAGGAGGGCTCCTTTCCATCCAACCAGTTTGGAATTGAATCTATCAACTAGCTTCATCCAGAAATTCTCTGAAGGCTTTAAGCACAGAGGGAGACCCAAATAAGTAGATGGGAACTCGGCAATTTTACATCCAATGATCTTTCAATCCTTCTTTGTCTATCCACAGGGGTGTTGATGAAGAACAAAGAACTCTTATCCAAATTTATTTTTTGACTAGAAGCAACTTCATTGGAATCCATAACACTCTTCATGTTTCTCGCTTCTCTTATGGTAGCTTCTCCCATAGTGATAGAATCATCAACAAATTGTTCATGAGTACAGGTTAAGTTGGACGAAGAAGGTTTAAGGCCTTTGAGTTTCCCTTCTTCCACACTTCTCATAATAAATCTACCCAAACTTTCAGCCAGAATAGTAAACAAGATAGTAGAGATAGGATCCCCTTGTCTTAGGCCTCTAGAACTTTTGAAGAAATTGGAAGGGGATCCATTAATAATAACAGTGGAAGGGGATCCATTAATAATAACAGTGGAGGTTGAAGTGTCAGTCAACTGAGAACAAAGTTGAATCACCTTTTCCCCAAACCCAAAAGCTTTCATAATTCTGAAAAGGAATTGCCAATTCACTCTGTCATAGGCCTTGGACATGTCCAGCTTAAGAAAAAAGCCCTATTTTTTAACACCAGTTAAAGAATGAATATTCTCATGAACATAAATGATAAAATCTAGAATCTGTCTACTAGGGACAAAACCATTTTGCTGAGCCGAAATAATGCGGGGGAGAATATCCAGCATTCTAGAAGTAAGATGTTCATTATTGTTGTTATCTTATGGTGAAATAATGTTTATTTATGTGTTGTTTTATGTTCATCTAAGATATGTTTATTAAGCATGTTAAAATGGTAATTTTGGTATAACAAAGAAGATGAATATCTAAAGGGTTTTTCCATATTGAGGCAACTTAATTTTCAAATTTCCATACAATCAAAAAATTTCATTAGGTATAAGAATTGAATCTCATCAATATTTTTGGATTAGAGATTTCCAACAATTTCCAGCAATTTTGCCAACAATATTATGAAATACATTAATGGTGAGCAAAAATTCTTTATTCTAACGTAATACCATCTTCAAGAGTTCTTCATGTTTTGAACAAATTATGATCACCCATGTATATTTTTATACATAAAATTTTGTATTAACATGAAAGTAGTAATAGTACCATTTTGCTCATTTTTTTGTAGAGATATATTCTTGTTTTAGGCTAAATGATTATTATGTGATTTCATATGTTGATTTGCAATTTCAACATCAAACATCCAAGATAACCTTAGAGTTTGAACGCTTGTAATATCTCTAGAAATGATTGAATGTTAAGTCTAGGCACGCGAACTATGATCAAGGTGCCTCAAAGATATGGTAATAGGAGTAGGTTCAATAGGTCTAGAAGCTACGATCATCATAGAGGATGACTTGCCTACAAATGGTCCCACGTATTCCAATAGGCAAAGTAGAGTGGTACATAAGAGCAATCATAATACCGAATTCCATATAGAAATTAAAGTAGAGGCATTATGTGCACAACATTGGAGGGATCATCACAAACACTCTTCCTATTGGGTGCCAAAGATAAGATGCAAACCATAATATCCCACTCTCATCTTCTTAAACAACTCTAATGACTCATACTTGTAATTTACATTATAAGTGCTTGGTTGACATTTTAACAAATTGGTGGCATAAATGCTTTCTATGACCTAAATATTGGCATATCTTGTAACCTAGAACTTTGTTAATTTTCTTAATAATAAATTTTGTTGGTGATGGCATATTATCCTATAATTTAAAGAACCACTTGTCCATTCTTTTAATGTAATATATGAGATTATTTTATATTTATTTTTATTATTAGTGACAATAGAATTGCTTCTAGTCAAATGTTCTACAATATTATAATGCATACAATATTTTTTTCTTTAATAATTCTAGATGCCTTGGAACCTCATGTGTGATAGTTGCAAAATGATTTAACTTTTATAAGAATAGAAAATACTTCATAACAAACTCCCTTTTAATGTAAACATTGAACATTCATAATAAGACTTAGAATAACTTAGACATATATGGTTTCTTATAAGCATACATTTATCAGACACATTTGCATGAGATGAGAGTTAAATTTCATCATTTCAGATTTTCCAAAAAATATATTTCCATGCCTTTGTTGTATACATGCATGCATGCATGCTTATAATAATATTTCATTTTAAATCAACTAACCAAATACTGTTAGCCTTATGATTCATGTCTTTGAACATTATGAATTGAATCTCCAGTTATAAAATTTTGACATGAAACACATAAAAATTTAAGATTTTTGATGTCATTATGATTAATAATTGCAAACAAACCTTATATGTGGTATATAGAATCAGTCTTCACTAGCATTTGCTAGGTACACAACTTATGCAAAATTATTCAATCTGTAACTCATCAAATGGAATTTAACCTTTAATGTCATTTGTTAGGTTTACCACACATGAATCAAGTAATCAATTTATTATGAATAGAATAATATCCATTCTAATTCTATAAATATCTCCCATCGTGTTTCTTTTAAGTCCTTAGAACCTTGATCCTTTTGAGTCCCTCTTGATTGAAAGCTATTGTCACTCCAAATACTAATAAAATGCTCTATTTAGCTCTCCCGACCACTTTCAAACCCTCATCTCATTAATAACAATTTTAACATTTCATCATAGACAATTTTATAATACCACGAACATCATATTACAATACAATATAATTGTGATTTTGCTTTTATATATACAAATGTTATTCTCTTCTCTCTAACATCAATTTATAAATCTCATTGCATGAGTTTTCAAGTGCCACGCATTGTTAGTTTAAAAACGAGCAGAGAAAACAGATAATAATGAACAGATAACAGCAGAAAGAATAATGGACACAACAAAGAACTCAAGACACAAGATTAACGTGGTTCATCACTATATGGCTACGTCCACTAGAAACATAGGGAGAATTCTTATTAACCAATATCCAATTACACAATACAGCATGTATGGGCTGCACACAGCCATTTATATAAACATATCAAATATGAAATGAAGAGTCTTCTGGGGAAGACAAACAGCCATGTGACTGTTGGGCTTCATATACCCAACAATCTCCCTCGTGAAGTCCAACCAGCATAGCCTATAACATTCTCTGCATCTCCATTCCAAAGCTCATACTACAACCAGCTCTTGAGAAGATTTTAATATCGCCAAACTCTGTTCATGAACAATGCGAATTAATCTTCTCCAAGTCAGATCAGAGTTAAAAACATATTCTCTAACTACTTCATCCGGTAATCCATAATCAGGAACACTACTATCTGTAGATGCATAATACACTCCTCCATCAAAGTCTCTTGCTCTTGTGCTCCCCCGTAATAGAATATCTAGAAGATCACCATTATCAGATTTTAATACCCAAATATAAAACTCTCGTACAGGTGTGAATAGCCTACAAACATCACTCCCAATTCTCACGATTGCCTCATTGAATGAATTTGTTGTATTTTGTGTAGAAACTTGTGCAGTACCTGCAATCAATGCATTCCACTCTGCCTCCACTACTACAATCTGCAACAATAAATCATCACTTCTGCAATCTGCTTGTTCTTCTTCAGGGTCATCCTCATTCGCTAGATTCGAGACTACATCCTCCTCACCCCAGGAGACATCCTTCTCATCTTGGAAGGGAAACAAACCAATCTCTTCTTCAAACAATGAATACAATAAACCCTCTTCTTCTTCAAGCAGAGTCTCCTCCTTTTTCCAGCCATCCCACCAATGACATTTGGTTTCAACCTCCACTTGGACATCACTCTCTACCGAGTCTAGATTACCAAGAAATTTTTCGATGACTGATTTGGCTTCATCATCTGATTCAGCCTCATCATCTGAAACTTCAGCCTGTTTATTGATAACATAAAACCACCCAACTCTAGGATCAACTATCCAATCGGATCCCATCTCTACTCAATATTTCACCATAGCTCTGATACCAATTGTTAACTTAAAAACGAGCAGAGAAAACACATAATAATGAACAGAAAACAGCAAAAAGAATAATACACACAACAAAGAACTCAAGACACAAGATTAACATGGTTCACCACTAAGTGGCTACGTCCACCAAAAACGTAGGGAGAATTCTTATTAACCAATATCCAATTACACAATACAGCATGTATGGGCTGTACATAGCCATTTATATAAACATATCAAATATGAAATGAAGAGTCTTCTCGGGAAGACAAACAGCCATGTGACTGTTGGGCTTCATATACCCAACACACATATCTGTTAATTATAAAAAAAATACAATTATCTTTTTTTTTTTACTTTACATATAAATTATAATAGTTTGTTTCTAATTAAAACATAACAGATTGAAATCAAATTGAGTTAAAAGATAATTGCTTATTCATTAATCTATTAGCTATCTCCCTAAACAATGGGATGTGAAAAAAAATGTTAGAAATATCTCATCATAAATGAAAAAAAAATCCACATGTACTAAAATAAAACTAATCTAAAATGTGTAACAAAATAATCATACAAATGGCAAGGGTTGATTGTGAACCATTTCCTACTGGTCTAGCATCTTTCCATTCACTTGAGGTGTTCCCATATTTTGTTTTTACTTATTCCCCGCCTCCTCCTCCAGCTTTTCAAGACACGCACATAGGTTTCCTGGAAACAATTCCGTGTAAACATACATTTTACCATAGATCTTTGAAAGATACTCTAGCAGTGATCTGCATTGCACTCTATACATCTAATTTTACAAAGGTAAATGACATTATCTAGACTGCTAAATACTCAAAACAGAAAATCTAAGGAAAACAATTTTTTTTTCTGGAAACTGAAAATAAAACCTTGTCCCTTCATTATTACTGCAGGTATGACGGTGCACGTTATTAAAGTGCAGGCCTTCTTTTCAGATTGCTTAGCATTACCAATAATCTCTGCAAGAACATTGTCCCTGTTTAAAATGATGGAAACGGTTTGTATCTCTTACAACAATTTCTCTTCCAACAATCTTGGAGATAAGTTTCGTTGCACTGTGGCAATCGGCGCATACTCTAAGGTTCTTAACAACTCTAATAGTTGTTCCATGGGGTGTGTTTAACAAACCAAATGCAATTGCCAACTTTTCACTATGGTGGCAGATAAATAATTCTTTTTCCTCCTCTTCAACATCATTTACTGACTGTTCTGAATCTGGAAAATACCCTGCTGCCTTCATTTCCCAAGACAATTTCTCCAACTTTGCATAGATCTCCTGTGTCTGTGGGTGTGATCTGTCTCCCGCACAAAAAGCATGTACTGTTTTATGGCCTTCAATCCAACTACATCCAGGGATCTTTTTAATTTCTCTATCTTTCATCAATCTCCTTACCATTTGAACCTCATCCCACCTGCCCACTTCTGCAAAGATGTTTGAGAGAAGAACATAAGTCGCAGCATTTTTAGAATCCAAATCAAAGAGCAGCATTGCTGTAAATACTCCTAAGCCTATATTCAGATGTGATCTACAGGAACCAAGAAAACACATCCACACAACCACCACAGGTTTAACTGGCATCTTAATGATAAATTTTAGGGTATCCTCAAGATAGCCAGCACGGCCAAGAAGATCAACCATGCACACATAATGATCAACCGTAGGTGTCATGCAGTAAAGGTTACCCATATGATTGAAGTATGTACAGCCCTCATCCACTAAACCTGCATGGCTGCATGCAAATAGAACACAAGCAAAGCTTACGATGTCAGGATATGTTCCAGAGTGCTTCATCAATTCAAAGATTTTGAGAGCATCCTTACAAAGTCCATTTTGTGCATAGCCTGCAATCATGGCATTCCATGAGATCACATTTCTTTGAGGCATTTTGTCAAACAGTTCACGTGCCTTGTCTATGCTTCCACATTTTGCATACATGTCTACCAAGGCACTTGCAACTACAACATCTGACAAACATCCCCCTTCCAGTATGCTTTGATGTATAAATATACCCTGTTCCAGAGCTCCCATTTTGGCACAGGCTGGAAGGATGCTGGCAAAGGTTGTGGAATTTGGCTTTACACCTGCCAAGGGCATTTGCTTGAAAGTTTCTAAAGCCTTTTCAACAAATCCATTTTGTGTGTATCCTACTATCATTGAAGTCCATGAGACCGCATCTCTTTCAGACATTCTATCAAACTGTTTACATGCTCTGTCTATGCTTCCACATTTTGCATACATGTCTACCAGGGCACTTGCAACTACAACCTCTGCCAAAAATCCACTTTCAATTATGATTTGATGGATAGCTCTACCCATTTCCAAAGCTCCAATTTGAGCACAGGCAGAGACAATGGTGGCAAAGGTCACGTAATCTGGCTTTAAACCCATCAGTTGCATTTGCTTAAAAGTTTCTAAGGCCTTTTCAACAAACCCATTTTGGACATATCCTGTAATCATGGCGTTCCATGAGACCACATTTCTTTGAGGTATTTTGTCAAACAGTTCACGTGCCTTATCTAGCCTTCCACATTTTGCATACATGTCTACCAGAGCACTAGCAAGTACAACATCTGACATAAATCCCTCCTCTGTTATGCTTTGATGGACGGCCATACCTTGTTCCAAAGCACCCATTTTGGCACAGACTGGGAGGACGCTGGCAAAGGTTGTGGAGTCTGGCTTTACACCTGCCAATTGCATTTGCTTGAAAGTTTCTAGAGCCTTTTCAACTAATCCATTTTGTGCATATCCTGCAATCATGGCATTCCATGAGACCACATTTCTTTGAGGCATTTTGTCAAACAGTTCACATGACTTGTCTATGCTTCCACATTTTGCATACATGTCTACCAAGGCACTTGCAACGACAACATCTGAGAAAAATCCTCCTTCAATTATGCTTTGATGGATATCCATTCCCTGTTCCAAAGCTCCCATTTTGGCACAGGCTGGAAGGACGCTCGCAAAGGTTGTGGAATTTGGCTTTACACTTGCCAGTTGCATTTGCTTGAAAGTTTCTAAGGCCTTCTCAACAAATCCATTTTGTGCGTATCCTACGATCATTGCAGTCCATGAGACCACATCTCTTTGAGGTATTCTGTCAAACATTTCACGTGCCTTTTCTATGCTTCCACATTTTGCATACATATCCACCAGAGCACTTGCAACAACAACGTCTGACGAAAATCCGCCTTCAGTTATGATTTGATGGATGGCTATACCCGGTTCCGAAGCTCCAATATGAGTACAGGCAGGGAGGATGCTAGCAAAGATTGAGGAATCTGGCTTTACACCTGTCAGTTGCATTTGCTTAAAAGTTTGTAAGGCCTTTTCAACGAATCCATTTTGAACATATCCTGCAATCATGACAGTCCATGATATGACATCTCTTTGAGGCATTTTGTCAAACAATTCCCGGGCCTTCTCTACTCTTCCACATTTTGAATACATGTCTATCAGGGCACTTGCGACTACAACATCTGACAAAAATCCGCCTTCCGTTATGCTGTGGTGGATGTCCATACCCTCTTCCAATGCTCCTATTGTAGCACAGGCTGGAAGGATGCTGGCAACGGTTTTAGAATCAGGCTTTACACCTGCCAATTGCATTTGCTTGAAAGTTTCTAAAGCCTTTTCAACAAGCCCATTGTGTGCATATCCTACAATCATTGCATTCCATGAGATGACATCTCTTTGAGGCATTTTGTCAAATACTTCGCGTGCCTTGTCTATGCTTCCACATTTTGCAAGCATGTCTACCAGGGCCGTTGCAACTACAACATTTGACGAAATTCCACTATCCTTTATGCTTTGATAGATGTCCATACCCTGTTCCAAAGCTCCCATTTTGGCACAAGCTGGGAGTACGGTGGCAAATGTGAACTGATCGGGTTGAAAACCTGTTCGTTGCATTTGGTGAAACAAAGTGACTGACTCGTGAGGATACCCATGTTGTCGATATGCTCCAATAATCGTATTCCATGAGATGCTGTTTCGTACTTTCATGAGGTCAAACACTTTACGAGCATCAACCAAACTTCCGCACTTGACATACATGTTAATAAGCTTGTTCTGAAAATTTGTGCGTGTAGCAAATGCAAAGCGCCTATGAACGATGAAAGAGTGAACATTTTTCCCTTGTGTAAGGGCATTTTTAAGAATGCAGGTCCGCAATAATTGAAAATATGTAGAGGAATCTCTGGGAGGTATGTGTGTAGTAAGCAGAATGCGCAGCGCCTCCACCAACTGTCCCTCCTTACATAATGCTGTGAGATTGAGATGAGGGGTGGATGGCAATGACATTCTATGACAAATATGTGCCGTATTATTCACTCTGCGTCTACCACAATGGCATTGCCAGTGGTAGCATTTTCACTTGACTAACCTATTTCATCATTTTATAAGTTCATTGCAAATCTAAGTACAATCCAAGCCTGTAAGAGAGACAATCAAACGACTGCTGTTAGAAAAACAGAAATAACGGTAACAATCTCAAATCACAGATAGCGAAAAATGTAACAATCGTAATTAGTAGGAAATTGGAGGTGTCTGTTTAAATTTTCGTTTGAAGCTGAAGCTGAAGGTGGGTTATTTGCCTCCTCAATCTGATTGATCAGCTTGGTCAGATGCCTCTCAGTTTCGAGTACTTCCCACATGAGGGTGATAAAAAGGCAAATATTAAAAAACAATTAGACTTATACCGTTGCCTAACATCAAGTCAAGGAACAAGGAAAAGCTAAGGAGGTAAGTAATTTTTTAAGAGAAAAATTTTCTAATGCATGTACTTGTATGGTTATAGGGAGTCCCATAGTAGACTTGAATTTTAATCAACTTTATGATGCGGATATTACATGTCATAACTATAAGGCGTCTTTAAATGGGGATATGGAGTCAAATGCAAACTTGGTATAGGTTAATCTTCACACAAAATGACACTCCAAAAAATATTTTAGATCTGCAAAACACGGTATTTTTTCATCAGATTTTTTATGGTTTAACAACGATGGGGATGCAGAGCATGAAGATTTCACTCTTGAAAATTTCGCGAAAATTTGTTGTGTTTTGCAAATTTTAAAAACTGTACAGAATGTTGTTTTGTGTGGAGTTTAGCCGCTTCCATTTTCAAGTTGGTGATTTGGCTATGATAGACTATGACAATTTAAGAGGATCTTGTACTATTAATATGTTGGCTCATCACGGGAGTTGATAATGGAATTACTCATGATATGATTTGTGCACAATTTTTTGGAGTGGTATCCCACCATGGTTTATGGTTTATCATTTTTTTGGTTTCCTAAATTGCATCTTTTGTATATTAGTGCCTAAGGTGGGGATGTAGTATGATGTAACTTTGTAGGGTGTATTACTAAAATATACGTAGACTTGTGCTAGTTGTTTTCCTATGAAGGCTCAATCACATTGATGTATTATAATTAGACTGGTACTTCAAGTATAATGGTTCAAGATTTAGAGGTTGGGTTTTTCCTGAAAGGGTTTTCCTAGGATAAACATTGTGCCATTGTGGTTTAATTTTGCATGTTGTATTTTCTTTTGAAACTACTAGTTCATATAGTACATGTGTTTCTCTTCTCATTGATGAGTGTAGGAAGTGTTTATACTATCAAATTCCTTTAAAAAAAAGTATTATTTTTTTTTAATTACAAACCAAATATTCTTTACCTTATCAATGTTGTACTCCAATTGTGTCATATAAATATCTTCCTCTAAATCACTTGGAAGGAATGTTGTCTTCGCATCCATCTATTCAACCTCGAGATCATACATTATAACAAGAGGCAATAGAAAGTGAATGGATGTAAACTTTTCTATTTGGGGAGAAAATGTCACCATAATCTATTCCCTCAATCTAGGAATAACCCTTTGCAACCAATCTCACCTTGTACTTCTTAACTTTTTCATCAGACTCTAATTTTATTTTGAAAACCCATTTGCATCTAAAAATGCTTTCATTTGTTAAGTAAAGGTACTAGGTCTCATGTGTTATTTTTCTTCAAATAATCCATCTCCTTGTCCATGGTCAACTTCTAGAACTCTCCTTCAATCATACCCATAGGTGTTGGTACAATCCTAGGCTCATTATTCATATCACTCAAAGAAAATATACACCTTGTTAGCAGTAGCAAAGAAGGAAGACTGAGAGGGGCACGGGAGAGGGGGGGAATCAGTCTTCACTGAAATATAAAACTTTAAGCACAACAACAGATCTAACAAACTGTAGCAATAAACGGATAAACAAATTAATACCACAACACACAAAACCAAGATTTTTGACGTGGAAAACCTGGTTAAGGGAAAAACCACAGTGGGAACCTACCCATAGTAAGATGATACTCTGTAGTAGTATGTGAAAATATTACAATGGGGAATGCGCATCCATTCAGGCACACTTCCTAGAGCTCATTGCTCAAATATAATGGCCCGGAAGGCTACAACCCTCAAGGAAGTCTCACTGACTTACAATAAGATTTAGACTACAATCTTGAAAAAATGAACTGAAAGAATAGCATCTCCAAATGCTTGATTACAGTTCCGGTTAAGCACATTTGTCTGCCCTGCAACACCAATCTCACCTCAAACTCAACACCAAATGATAAATCAGTTGTTCACACACAAATCTCTCTCTAATAATGTAGACACAACATTGACACTTAAATTATATGACTATATCACCTATATATACAATTCATCAACCTTGATAACAAGGTCGGCTAAACCCTCAACCCTTAATTACAAAATTATATCACATGACACAAAGATCAACCACAGGACCAATATGATGATTTGCATAGCATAACATGGACCTAATTCAAATTCTCAAATGATCAACTCCACCGAAAATCATGCCAAGATCAACTGCAACACGCTACACCACCAGAAATACTGCATAACACAAAAATCAATACCGGTTGATGAAAATCACCAAGAACTCGCACAACGATCAATGCGGATCACCAAAATAAATAAGACACGACTAGGAAACACCAGCAAGAATTTTACGATCATCCAGAACACCTGCACTAACACCATTTTTCAAATCTTCATCTGTCAATGTCTAGAAGCCCAAGAACACAACCAATTAGCAACTCTCACGAAGAAAGATAACTTGTGGAGCACCAAATCATGAACCATCTGAAATGAAGATACATAAGGCCATCCAAAACAATATCCCAAAGTCTCAGCACAAGATCTGATCACACCACAATATATCGAAGGAAATATCAACCTCTGCAAAATACTGATAAGCAAAACCAAACTACAAATCCGAATCATAAAATCTTTCCAAGTACACCAGATCAAATCACAGGAATATGTTGACATCAATGAAAACAACATATCCTAGTAGCAGCAATGACCAACCATATCCAACAATCTCCCCCATTGGTATTGATGGCAACTTATGAATCTGAAAAACAGTGAATGCAAAGAAAGAAGATATCACCAATAAACTCCCCCTAAGGTCAAGACAGATAAAGAAGTTTTTCACATGATCTCCCTCCCCCTTTGACAGCAATGCCAAAGATCTCCAAAATAGAAAACATAAATATCTCTCCCCAAAACACAGAATACTCTAGCAGAGGAGCAGCACCAACTCATCAATCTGGATAAAAGAATAACGCTCTGAAATCCACTAGATCGATGCAACTCAATGCATCTAGTTCCCATCAAGAGGGGTGGATACCCCTAACTTGTCTCTCAAATAGACAAATTTATTTGTAGGCAAAGGCTTAGTGAAAATATCAGCTATTTGTTCCTTTGTAGATACATACTCCATCTCACCTTCTCCTCATTGACTTGTTCTCTCAAGTAATGATATTTGATTGATATATGCTTAGTCTTTGAATGTTGTACCATATTCTTTGACATGTTGATAGCACTGGAATTATCACAGTATATAACAGTAGGCTCATCATGAATAACTCTGATATCTTTCAACATTTGCTTCATCCAAACCACCTGGGTGCAATTACTAGCAGCAGCAATGTACCCAACTTCAGCAGTAGATAAGGACACTGAATCTTGTTTCTTGTTATCCCATGAAACTAACTTCTTACCTAAGAAGAATTCTCCACCGGTAGTTCTCTTCCAATCATCTACATCACCAGCCCAGTCAACATCAGTATAGGTACACAACATGAAATCATCATTCCTCGGGTACCATAAACCATAGTCCACACTTCCCTTTAGATATCTGAATATCCTCTTAATAGTAGTGACATGACTCTCCTTTGGGTCAGCTTGATATCTAGTAGCCATACACACAACATGCATAATGGTAGGCCTAGTCTGAGTAAGATATAGCAGTCCACCAACCATAGATTTGTACAAACTCTAAATAGCTTTCGGAGATTCATCATTTTTAGACAATTTACAACCAATCACCATAGGAGTTCCAACCCGTTTGGAGTCATCTAATCCAAACTTCTTCAACGATTCCTTCACATACTTAGTTTGAGATATGAATATACCTTTTCATGTTTGTACAATCTACAAACCTAAGAAGGATTTCATCTCACCAATCATAGACATCTCAAATTTTTTCTACATATCACCGACAAACTTCATGCTCAAGTCATCATCACCACCAAAGATAATATCATCAACAAAGACTTCAACAATCAAGATGTTATCATTTTTAATCTTGAAATGCAGATTACTGTCAGCAGTACCTTTATTAAATCCCAATCTAACCAAGTATTTATCTAATCTAGCATACCAAGCTCTAGGTGTTTCAATCCATAAAGAGCTTTCTTCAACTTACATACCATGTCTCCATCATCCGACAGTGAAAATCCATCAGGTTATTCAATGTAAACTTCTTCTTCTAGATTACCATTCAAAAAGGATGATTTGACATCCATCTGATATACCTTGAAATCTTTATAAGCAGCATAAACAAGCAATAGTCTAATAGATTCAAGTCTGGCAACCGGAGCAAAAGTCTCCTCATAATCAATTCCTTCTTGTTGTGAATACCCTTTGCAGACCAGTCTAACTTTATTTCTGACAACTTCATCGGCTTCATTCAATTTGGTTTTGAATACCCATTTAGTACCAATAACATTCTTATCTTTAGGTCTAGACACACGTTCCAAAGTATTATTCTTTTTAGTCTGATCTAGTTCTTCTTCCATAGCTCTCATGCAACTTTCATCTTTACAAGCTTCAACAACATCTTTAGGTTCAACTTTAGAAATCAAACATACTTCTTCTGTAGCTAACCTTCTTCTAGTCATTACACCCTTATTCTTATCACCCATAATCTGATTTTCAGAATGATTTAATCTTACATACCTCGGAGTGTTTTGTTTGTTCTGATTCTCAAGTTCTTGTACTTCTTCACTGGCAGCAGCAACATCCAGATTAATAGTCTCTACCGGATCATTCTGCTTAGGTTCTTCAGGCTGAACAAGAGCCAAAACAACATGTTGACCATCATCATAACTGCATGCTCTAATCTCCTTCCCAAGATTCTCATCCAGCTTCACATTTTCACTTTTAACTATCTTTCTCAATCTCTTATTATAGCACAGGTAGGCTTTTCTCTTAGTTGAATATCCCAAGAAGATACCTTCATCACTTCTAGCATCAAACTTTCCTATATCCTCATCTCTCTTGATATAACATTTGCTACCAAATACTCTGAAATATCTTACTATAGGGACATGACCAAACCAAAGCTCATAAAGGGGTCTTACTGGTATTACCTTTGATGTGAACTCTATTGAATGTGTAAACAATAATGCTAATGGCTTCTCTCTAGTAGATCTTGAGAACATTTCCTTCAATCAGCATAGTCCTTGCAGCATCCAAAACAATTATGTTCTTCCTCTCAATAACTCCATTTTGTTGTGGGGTTGTAGGAGCAGATAATTGTCTTCTAATTCCATGCATCTCACAGAATGAGTTGAATTCACTAGAATATAATTCTCCACCTCTATCAGATCTCAGATATTTCACCTTCAATCCAGACTCAGTTTCCACCTTTGCTTTGAATATCTTGAATTTGTCCAATGCTTCTGATTTCTCCTTCAAAAGGACAACCCACATCATCCTGGAATAATCATCAATTAGTAGCATAAAATATCTATCACCCTGCACACTTCTAACATTTGTAGGTCCACATAGGTCAGTATGCACAAGATCTAGCAATCCATCACTATCAGATTATATTGTTTGCTCTTGAAAGAAATCCTTGTTTGCTTACCCAACTGACATTCCTTACATACCGGATTAGCAGGCTTAACAATCTTAGGCAAATCTCTAACAACTTGTGTAGAACAGATCTTAATCATTGAATCAAAGTTTACATGACACATTCTCCTATGCCAACACCAACTCTCATCTATCTTAGCAATCAAATAAATTTTCTCACCAGCATTCAAATGAAAAATATCACCTTCAGTCTTAGTCCCAAATGCAATCTCTATACCAGAGGCATTCAAGATCTTGCATTTAACATCCTTGAATTGTAGATCATAACCCTTATCAACCATCTATTCAACACTCAAAAGATTATGCTTCAAACCTTCAACATACAAGACATCATCAGTGTTATGATTATCATCAAAATAAGTAGAACATCTCCCATGGATTACACAGGCTTTGTCATCTCCAAATCTAACTATTCCACCATCATACCTTTCCATGCTTACAAATTTTCTTTTATCACCGGTCATATGATGTGAACAACCGCTATCAATCACCCATTCATCCTTTTATTCTACCTTAGTTGCCAAGGCTTTTTCTTCAACAGGAAAAACTAGTGGAATCAATAGGTACAAGCCTATCCTCTTTAATGGAAATAAACACAACTTCATCTCCTTCTAATTCATCATCTATAACACCTTTATCTGCAGCATAATAATAGTTCTTTTGGTTCCTAAACTTCCGGTTAGACTTATAAGGCTTATCATACTTCTCATGCTTCTCATATCTATCATTCCTATCATGCTTATCAAACTTGTCATGTCTGTCATACTTAACCATTCTCTTTGGGCATCTAGAAGAAAAATGTCCTATCTTATTACAAGAGAAACATTTCAAAGGCAAATTTCCATCATACTTATCGACACCTTTAGGCAATCTCCAGGCAATCAGTGCTTCAAGCTCATCAAGCTCTCTTTCTTGCTCTTCAATCTCTTTTCTCTCTCTCTCATATCTAGATATTGTGCACTCATCGGGATCATACTTTTGCTTATCGGATACAGATGCAGATGCTCTAAATGTTGTCTCAAACTTTCCATGTGATTCTCCAAACTCACTCAGCTCAAATGCAACAATATTTCCAACCAACACATCTCTTGTCACTGTAGTCACACTCTGGATCTCATCAATACCAGCAACCTTATGTTTATAAGCAGGAGGCAAAGATCTCAGCACCTTAGCAACAATTTCATCTTCCTCAATGCTTCCACCAGCACATCTGATACACAAGATAAGGTCATTTACCTTATCCATAAAATAATGTATGTTCTCATCATCTCCCATCTTCAATGTCTCATATTTTCCTTTCAAACTCTGTAACTTAGCAACTTTCACCTGTTTATCACCTTCATACAAAATTTCAAGCTTCTCCCAAATCTCATGTGCAGTCTGAAGTCACATTACATTTGTCATTTCTAAATCACTCAGGGCACTAAGCAACGCTTCCTTCGCTCTAGCATTGTATTCTACTTCCTTAACTTCATCAGGAGTAGATAGTCCATTCTAAGGAACAACATAGGGATTCTTTGTAATCTTCTCCAAGACATTTCAAGTGCACCTCCATCCAGTTCTTCCATATAGTATAGTTGCTTCCATCAAACCTCAAACTGTCCTTCTTAAAGAGAATGCCTTGAGTTTCCATCCCGGATCTCCTCAAGCGATTAAGCTTTTACTAGAGAATCTAGCTCTGATACCAATTGTTAGAAACAACAAAGAAGGAAGACTGCGAGGGGGGGGGGAATTAATCTTCACCAAAATATAAAAAATTTAAGCACAACAATAGATCTAACAAACTGCAACAATAAAAAGATAAGCAAATTAACAACACAACACACAACACCAAGATTTTTGACGTGGAAAACCCGGTTAAGGGAAAAAACACGGTGGGAACCTACCCATAGTAAGATGATACTTTGTAGTACTATGTGAAAATATTACAATGGAGAATGCACATGTATTCAGGCACACTTCCTAGAGCTCACTTCTCAAATATAATGGCTCAAAAGGCTACAACCCTCAGGGAAGTCTCACTAACTTACAATTAGATTCAGACTACAATCCTGAAGAAATGAACTGAAAGAATAACATCTCCAAATGCCTGATTACAGTTCTGGTTAAGCACAATTGTCTTCCCTGCAACACCAATATCACCTCAAACTCAACACCAAATGATAAATCACTTGTTCACACAGAAATATCTCTCTGATAATGTAGACACAACATGGACACCTAAATTACATGACTATATCACCTATATATACAATTCATCAACCTTGGTAACAAGGTCGGCTAAACCCTCAACCCTTATATACAAAATTACATTACACCATACAAAGATCAACCACTAGACCAATATGATGATTTACATAGCATAACATGGACCTAATTCAAATTCCCAAATGATCAACTCCACCGAAAATCATGCCAAGATCAACCGCAACACACTACACCACCAAAAATACCACATAACACGAAAAATTAATACCGGTTGATGAAAATAACCAAGAACTCACACAAGAATCAATACGGATCACCAAAACAAATAGGACACGACTAGGAAACACCAAAACTCATGTTAGGATCATCCAAAACAGCTGCACCAACACCACTTTTCAAATCTTCATCTGTTAACGTCTAGAAGCTCAAGAAAACGACCAATCAACAACTATCATGAAGAAAGATAACTTGCAGAGAACCAAATCATGAACCATATGAAATGAAGATACAAAAGATCATCCAAAACAATATCCCAAAGTCTCAGCACAAGATCTGATCACATCGGAATATACCAGAGGAAATATCAACCTCTGCAAAACAGTGATCAACAAAACCAAACTACAAAACCGGATCATAAAATCTTTCCAAGTACACCGGATCAAATCACAGGAATATGTTGACATCAATGAAAAAAACATATCCTAGTAGCAACAATGACCAACCATATCCAACACACCTCCAATAAGAGAGAGAGTATACCTTTCTAGTTGTCTTTTCTGAGTGGGCATCCTTAATGATTGAGGTGAAGGTTTTATCTCTTCTTGAAAACTCTCTAAACTATCTAATCTCTCTTCCCTTTTAGTTCATTTTTGGTTTTTTGTTTAACCTTTTTAGCCTATGTGATGTAGAAGTCTTGCACCTAGCTCTCCAATTCACCCTTACTCACCCCAACTTCTCAACTCACCCTTCTACTTAAGCTCCTCCAAGGTAACTTGTTAGGGTACACTCCTTAAACCTCCAAGTCCTAAAATCTACTTGCTTTCCTCCTAGGTATAGCCACTTGAGTTTTCTTGTTGGTTTTGACCCAAATCTCTGATTTTGAGATGGTCTCCTACTAGGTTCCCAAATCTCCAACTAGGCTCCAAAGACCTCCACCAAGGATCTTCACTCTAAAAGCATGTTCAAAGGTTGCGGTTATGTTGTGTAGTTATGTTCAAGGTCATTTTATGCATTGAAAAGTTCTGCACCTTCCTCCCAAGCCCTAGGCTTTCAACTTGCTTCTACCGGCTGCTGTTAGGCCTAATTGACTAACCCTTCTTTGACTGCTTTTTGGTCTTCTTACCCAAACTTTCCTAACAATCCCCAAATATTTTTACATATTAAAATACCCATTTGGAAGTTAAACAAGGTCACTCATTTTCCCATTTGGGTTTATTGCACAACTAGGGTTACTGAAAAAGAGCTATTTTTAAGGGGTTTAGGGCTTCCAGGCAGTTTTGGAAGATGTGCTCCAAAATATTCACCAATCACAATTACCAACCCAAAAAAACTTGGATTATTTTATTGCACTCATATACCTTTCCAAAACACTATGGGTTGTTGGGGTGTCACTTCTCCATGGCTCTAAAAATGAGCAATCTTTGTTGCCCTCACACACTAGCTACAAGCTTATGTGTTATTCATCTCACCCATTCTCCTCCTTGTGGCTTGCAAAAATTTAAAAAACCTACTCTAAAAATATTTATAGAGCCTACCCAAGCCATCCACTGGATTGAAACTTGTTCCATTCATGGATGCTCAGGTAAAATGCATTTTTATAACCAAAACCCCAAGTTTCAAGGGTTTGTGAGCAACTTTTACAAAAACAGTGATAACTTTCGATCCAAGGCACTTCAAACCTTCATATCATACTTTATGGAAAGATAAAACAAATTCCTAACTTACTCTTCTATTATGAGCACCATACCAGACCGTACAGGCCATACAAAAGCAGAAAATTAAAGCAAAAACAATCCAAACATGAGGAAAATCATAAGAAACCCTTGGCAAATGAATTGAATGTAAACCAAAAGTTGATTAACCTGTTATTGGAGATGATTAGAAGGTTTTATACACCATTTTAAGTTGGTTCCAACCAACTTCCAATGCCATTTCCTTCATGGACAACTTTTGCCTAAAGATGCAAAAGTTGTCATGACCAATTTTTAACAACTTTTACCTATGAGTGCAAAAACACACTCCAAGGCTCTCAAGGCCTGAAAAATCACTCAAATGGAATCCCAAAATGGATTTAAACTATTTCCAAACATTCTAGCCAGTTTCCAGGCATCCACCTGGTACAAACCAAAAATTGACATTTTGACAACATTTCAGGATAATGACAATTTTGGATCCTGAGCACAACAAAAGTGTGGACAACCAAACTATGGCTTCAAAAAGCGTCATAGGATTTATTCCACCTTATTACAACATAAAATAACTTGAAATCACATAAAAACTCTAAAATGCAAGAAAAGACAGCTTTGAGCTAGGTGCCCTGCACCACTATGAGGTTACTTGAACTATATCTTTCTTTCCATCCTTTTTGAGTTGCAATATTATGAAACAAAACTTAAATATAAAACTTCTACCATATAAAAATATCTCATTTGTATGGTCACAAGACTTGTATCCTTTCACAACAACACCATAACTAACAAAGATACATTTTATAGCTTTTCTATCAAACTTTGATCACTTCTCCCGAGAAATATGTACATATGCCTCACAACCAAATACTTGAATATGTATTAATGAGTGAATTGTCTTCTTGATCACACCTCCATAGGTTTCTTATTAGTAAGAGTTGATATAGGAAACACGTTAACTAGTTAACAAGTTATGGTAACCACTTTTGTCCAATTTTTTTTAATTCCAGCTCAACTCCACTAAGCATACTCCTAACCCTCTCCATCAATGTCCTATTCATTCTCTTTTGAAACTCCATTCTATTAAAGGGTGTATGGAGTTGTATTATGTCTTTATATCTCATTATCCTTGCAAAATCTATCAAAATATATTTAACAAAACTCACTTCTATTACCAATTCTAAAAATCTTAATCTTTCTACCACTTGAATTGTATACAAAAGCCTTTAAATGTTTAAAAAATCTAAAGACTACAAATTTACTTATAAATAAATATACACACGTCCTACTATATATCATCAATGCAAGAAACATAATATACATATTAGAAATTGAAAGAACATTAACAAAACTAAATACATTAGAATGAATTAAATCCAAAACCCCAAAAGATTTATAAGAACTAGAGTAAAACTAAATGTGAATTTATTTTTTACATACACAATATTCATAAAAATAAAATTCAAGATTACAATAATTTAATCCCTCAACAAGGTTTTTATTTCTAGGGTCCTTAAACCCTTCTTACCTATGTGACCCATCATTTGGTGTCATAAAATTAATTTATGTATTGGGAGCTTAGTCTCCTTGAATCATGAGCACCGTTAGGTGCCCAAAAGTATGACCCTTAGAAGAGACATAATGCACTTCTTTATTGTTAGATCTTTAATGGTGAAGGAAAAGATTATACTAATCTATCACTAAATATTCTACTAATCTATTTGCTATAGGAATTAGGGAACTATTAAGTTGAACCATACATGAATCTACCTAAAAAATACTCTCAATCCAAATACCCTTAGAAAGAATCATAGTTCCTTTAAACATCTTGCACCATCCACTTGATAAAACAACCTTCACACTTTTATCATTCATTTTTTATCTAAAATAAAGTAGGTTATGTGCTCTAGTAGGGATATTGAATACACCATTTATCCCTTCCACTCATCAACCAAGGAATCAAATTATAACTCTACTACAACAAACAATATTAATATGAGAATCATTTACAAGGCACTATTCATATTTTGTAAACCAATCTCAATGTGATGTCATGTAGAAGGAGGCACCAAACTATCAACGATGCACCTTCCAATGCATGAGTAGCCAAGGTAACAAAAAAAGAATCATCTCCATCTTTGGAGTCTCTCTCAAACTCATTATGAAACTATGATTTTTTCTTCTTCTTATTTTCATCCTTACAATCTCTTTTTAGATATGCAAATTTGTTGCAACTTTTTTTTGTGAACTTACCAAGAGATCTAGATCTCCCATGAGATTTAGATCTAGAATTATCTTGCTTATTATCCTTCTTCTTGTCTTTTTCTTTGGACCATTGATGAACTGCTTAGGCCTTCTTAGTTGACTCAAAACTCTTATTATTATTTCTTTATAAAGCATCGTTTGAACTAATTCATCCATTTTAACTTTGTGGTGGTTCTCATAATTGTCATAATTAAGTTATACCATGAATTTAGAAAAGAACACAATAAATCCATACCTCAATTCTCCTCCATTTTCATTCCCATAGAGTGCAACTAGGTAACTATCATATTGAAGGAAGTTAGATGTTTAGTCATGTAAGGTGGAAAATTTTTAGGGTTTCCACCATTAGAGGGAGAAAACCACTAAATTATTCACTTAGGGACCATTACATTCAAAAGAAGAAGGGAATCCACTAGATTCAATCACAAATCAGATTAGGACTAAATAATAAATGGATTAAATTAATTTTTTATTTTCTCTTTTGTAAGTTGAAATGGTGAAATATGGTGAAATTGAGGAAACAGTAAGCTATAGATGCAATATTTTCTCATGCACCTAGATCTGAGTAGTATATGCATATTTGGATATGATCCTCAAAAATGCTCCAAAAATGTTGGGACTGTGATGGTGGGCGCCCTAGTCCTCCTACTTTTTCACAGTTCGAAAAGGGTTGATTTGTTTCTGCAAATAGTGCTTATTCTAAACATCACAGCTCTGTTCTTGTTTCCTACACACAGAAAGAAGGGGAAAAAGATTGGGAATAGGGGCTTGCCTTAGGTCAAACCCCCGTTTCGGAATTAACCATGAAATTGAAATAAATGTAATTGAAATGATTGTAATGAAAGATTTTCCTTTTGAGGGAGATGCTAAATTATGACTGAAAATTGAATGATGATACCTCCTTGTGAAATTTTGCTTGCCTCCACATGGAAATAGGGTTTATGAAGTCTTCAACAAATTACGATGAATAATGTCATATTCAATGCTTGAATCTTGACTTTATTGCCGCTCCAAGGCTTGAAGAAAGATTGATTAATGCTAAATTGCTCTTGAGTGCTTGATTGCTTGATCTCATGTGTGATTTTTCTAATTGATGGATGCTTGTGGATCCTCAAATGAGAGGGGAAAACCTCTTTATATACCTACCCATTGAGAAAATTGACTAATTTTCCGACATGGGCCGACAAAGAGAGGGGAATCTCACTCAATTCTCAAATACCAAAATGGGTTTAAAGGGAGGCCACTTTAGGGAGGACCATGGCATGGCACCACGGTCCCCATGCCCTAGTCCTACCCTATTTTGGGTTAGGATCAAGGTGGCCAAGGAGGGGGGGGGGAATCAATTTTTATGACATTTATGAGGGGCGTGAGCATAATCAAGTCTTCAATCAGGCCAAGGGGCACAAACACTAAGGTGAAGACTCAAATGCAGTCAAAATTGCTAAGGGGTGCAATTTTAGGACGCTACAAGTCATAGAGACACCATCCTCTATCCCAAGAGCATGCATATCCTTCCTCAAGAAATACTTATTCATTAGGGATTTATCATGATAAATTTCTCCAAGCTTCTTCCAAAGATTCATTGTTGTAGTATCTTCATGCATATTCAACAACACTAAATCAACCAAACTAAATCTAATAAGACCCTTTGCATTTTTCTCCATTTTGTATTAGTCTTCTTGTGATGTATTTGTAGGCTTGGATATATATAATACACCTTGTAGATCATTTTCTACATGAACATCCTCCATATCGAGCTTCCAAAAGTCAAATTTTGTGTCTAATAACTTATCCATATCTATCCAAGTTGATGTGTTTAACATCTCTTCTTGCAGTAAGATCGAAACATTCTTTATACAAGCTTGCATTTAAACAAATATCAGTACAAGAAACCCTTTACCAAACACTTAGAATTTAAGGTGATTGAACTCTAATATCTAATGAAAGGAAGCAAGGTACAGTCATAAATTGTACCCCTCTACAATTTCACACACATTTTGGGTTCACTTTGGTGGTTGTGCCTCATGCCCTTGACTTATGTCTGATTGTGCTCAGGTCATTAGTCATTTCCGGATGCTAAGTGCAATCCTATACTCATTGAACTTTATTTTAGCCCAAACTATTAGGAATATGGCACTTAGTGCCTTAGATCTCCCATTTTATGGTGCCTACTGCCTTAGTCTGGCCATTTTGGCCCCAAATTTAAAATTCAAACAATCAGCTTTGCAAATAGAAAGAAAGTACTCCTTGATGTCAAACTTTTTTAAAAATTAAACCCCCAAAAGATGTAACTTGTGTATAAATACAGTTAACTCCCTCTATCATTTAAAATCTTGTCTCATCTAATCACACAAGTTTATATGCCTATCACTTCCAATTGAGCATTCAATCAAGCATCTTCAAGGCAATTGAGGAGAAGTATGCAAATAAGCATTCAAGCATTCAAGTTTAGCAATCATGATCAAGTTATGTGTTCCTCCATGATGAAGACATGCATTAACACCTATCAAGCCACACCAAGCTTTGTGAGAGGCTTCAAGTAAATGATTTTTGTATAAAAAGTATCATTTGTCAATTCAAGCATTTCCTTTAACTTTTTCAACCTCTGCCTACTAGGGGTAAGCTCTCTTTCATCCAACATTGTTGTATTGAAGGTGGAAACACCAATATAGGGTTTGAATTAGGTAATCCCCTATACAACATAATATTTCCCCCTCTACTATGTGTGCAACTTACAAAGTTGAAATTTGCAAAGTTGCATAGAGAAGACTAAGCTACATAGTTCCAGACTTAAAAAAAAGAAAAAACCCCTGGTTTATGGTGTCTATCTCACTTGATTGACACTTTTAGGCTAAATTTTGGAGTGAATATCTACAAACCACCTTGATTCACAATCCAAAGCCTTGACTGACAAAAATACCTCTAGGTCTAAGGCGCCTAGCTTACTTGACCAACATTTCTAGCTTCAGATTTCAATAAGAAGTTCTTCTCTATATCTCATTTCTAGATCTATACTTTTGTGTCTTCTTTATTTTCTATATCTATCTATTTATGTTGAATCTTTTCATTTTTGCATCATTTCAGCTAGTTCTTGCATTTTTATATCAAATCGTAGCTAATCATATCAAATCAAATAAAAAAGGAACAATTAATCATAGTGTTCATCTCTCCTTGAGGATAGAAGTTGGGCCTAATTGATTGTTCCCCTAATTAAATGATACATAGATTCAAAATAGAGAATGAATAAATTCATATTTTGCGCAATGGATTCATTTCAATCCATTTCAGCAAGGTGTGCATAAATTCTTCATACACTAATATTTTGAGTAGAGCATTGTGCAAATTTTAATATTTTAAAAATTATAGAAAGTAGGAACACATTATGACATAAAATAAAAAATATACCATAACACAAGTGCACATGGAGAAAACCCTTTTGAGAGAAAATGCCAAACTATAAAGTAGCCTAATGTATTATTATTTAGTAAACAAAAATTACAATGCACTTGTAGAGAAAGACTTCATAGGAATATCACAAACTAGAGATCTAGAGGAAATTTGAAAACATAGCTACAATATCTACAAAAATCACACACAACCTCCTTCTCAAGCACCTAATATATAATAATATACAATACATGAAACCATCAAATGGTAATTATAATTTATCCCTTATTTGAAACCACCTAAAAGATGATACCCAAAATTATTTCTTATAAAAGATTCCTTGTGATGTATCATATATAACATGCATCATTAGTTAGTCAACAAGTGTAACTACCCAGGTTACAACTCTTTTATGTGTCCAACAAATATTTACATCTATGCAAAAATTCAAGGGTTGTAACTTTTGATCTCATGAAGTGATTGAGTCCATGTTTACAAAAATTGAAGAACTTGAAGAGATCTATGCAATAGGAACCCTTGTAGGTAGTGCTAATCGAAAATATTTATTTTGTCCAAAAACCAATTCTGTAGCCAAAAACTAAGTTTTTTCATTTTGTATCTAAAAATTACACTTTGTGTAATCCTAACATTAGGAGCAAGGTTCAAACACCTTTCCCAACACATACTCCTATGAAAATACAAGATCATAGCAACACTTCCAACACTTACTAATCGCCACACTTGAACAATCACCTATGAAATCGATAACAATACCATTATTGCTACTAGAACAAGTTCTTAATTTTATTTTTGGAAAAGGCTTTCTATAGTCTGTGCCTTCTTTACTCACTCGAACCACTACCAATATCCATAGTAGCAACAAATTCACTTGTACCACTAGCTTAGGATTTAACTTTGATAGAAATATTATGTCCATCTAGTTATATTCTACTAGACCTTGTTAGGTTACCAATGAAAAAATGACAACTCTTTCTTTTTTTATAATCAACATCATGATGTAAATGGCTTCCATAGGATTACACATTAAATTTCCTTGATCTCCAACCTTGCTAGCTAAAGTTGGCATAATGTCAAAGATGTGTAGTACATTTTGAGGTAATCCATTTAAAAAATAAGATTGTTCAATGCCAATGTAGCCCAAAGCTTCAATAATTATTAGCATGTACAAAAGCAACAAGGTCCAAGTTGTGTAGATAGAATTGGTTTTAGGTCCATGATTCCACCTCCTATTCTATTATCCAACTTCATGAAACAAGGAAAACAATCATGACCAAGATAATCTTTGTCATGAAATTTTGACATAAATGACACCTACAAAATCATAACACAAGCAATTTGACTAAATTCCAGTAACATGATCAATCAATTTCTCCTCCCTTCACAAACTCCATTTTCCACGACACTTTTCAATGATAATAATTATAATGATTTCAACACTACCAATCATGTCCCTACACCAATAATTGATCCCTATATCACAATAAGAGGAACCACAAGAAGACATTAAAAAAATACTTGATAAACTAAAGTATGATCTTTCTCAATTGCAAATCATCTAGGAAGTCTATAAGCATAGCACCATCATGTGCAAAGTGCTTACTTTAGTTTTAACTCCACATTAATTAATTTATTTATAGTTGGAGGTAGAAATAAACAAGTTTAAAGCAATTAAAATGAATTGTTATAAAAGGAACTCACCATGAAAAAAATAACTACTTTAGTCAATTAAGACTATGCTTAGCAATCCTTGATCATAATTTTTTTTAAAAAGGTGGAGAAAACAAACTTAAAGCAACTACTTCAAGAAGAACTACAAAACAAATTGTAGCTAATAATTGAGATTTGCACCATGGTACCATATTTTGTGGTATGGAGAACTAATATTGTCCCTATCAATATGCAAACCATCAAGAAAATACTTGTTGAGGTTCAATTTTTTTTGTTACCTCTCATGTTGTGTAGTGTAGCTAATTTATTTTGATGGATAAGGTATAAGAAATTACATTAAAGGTTACCTTAGGTGTTCTCCTAGATTGAATTTTATAATTTTGGTTAAGTATTTGTTACTTTTGTACTAGAAGAATGTTGGCACCATTGTACTCCACTCCCATATTTTGATGTCACTATAACCATTTAATTAGTAATTAATGACTAATTCTTGTACCCACACACAAGTAGTAATTAAATTATAAAATACAAGTGATAACCATATTTGCATGCACATTAGAAAGTGCTAGGGCAACACACGAATAAAACATTGTTCTAACCATAATGTATGCAAACAAGATATAATCATGATTTAGAAAAAAATCTCTATTCTTAATATGAAATCATTACTTTGCATTAAAATTGAATGGATATTTGTTTGATTAGTTAGATTAGTTATGTTTATCTCTACACGCGTCAAATGGATATTTGTTTGATTAGCTAGATTAGTTATGTGTATCTCTACAAATGTTGAACGTATGATTTATGTATTATTTCTTAAAACCAATATTTTGTCTAATAAGTCTATAATGAAGGAGCCAAGACATTCTTGAGCTTCAAGTGAGATCTATAGTTGTAAGCTAATGCATAGAACCTACAACAAATCAGCCCTATTGGATGACTAGTAAACATAGAAAAATTGAATCAAAGTCATATGAGGTGGGTGGAATATTTAAAAGGTTATTATTTTCTTTTCAAACATAGGGACAGTATTAAAAAAATTGTAGATATTTTTAGTAGAAGGAAAGAACTATTGTCTACCATGGCAGTTGAATTGCTAGGTATGGATATGATAAAGGATTTATATGTCATAGATCCAGATTTTGCATATACATGGAAAACTTGTATAAAACCTTAGGTTGGAGGTAAAGCTATTTTTTGGAGAATTTTTTTTTAAGAAGCATATATTTTCAGAAGGAGAGGATTATGCATACCATAGAGTTTAATGACAGAGAAACTCATCAAAGAACTACATAGCGTGGGGCACACTTTAGTGTGGACTTGACATTGGCCATATTGGAAGAAGGGTACTTGTATACACCTAAAAATGGTCTGAAGATAATTAATTAAATAAGCAATTATTTAATTAATCCTCCTCCCCAATTTAATTGAATTCACTAAGCAATTTGATTAAATTTCCCCTTTCATCTACTTATTAATAAATCTAAGGATTTATTAAATAAGTTCATTTCACCCCTTTAATTAATTAATTCCCTCCACCAAAATCATTTCTTCTAATCCCCTAATTAATTAAAACAAATCAAATTCATGAGTTGTTGAGATTAATTATCCTTTTCATATTATTTGAATTTTTAAATTCAAATTCTCCTAACTTCTACCACTCCTAAACCTAACCATTCCTAAACCCAACCCATTCTACCTACCACCATGTCCCCTTTCAGCCAACATCTTCTAGAACCTTGTGACACTTGTCACTAATCGTTCTCTTTCATCCTACTCCTTCTAGAAGCCTCTTGACACTTGTCACCATAGAGATGACAGATGTTCCCTTTAATCCAATCCCCTTTGCCACCCTCCTCCAATTTAACCATTGATATCTTCAGATCAATCTTGACCATTGATTCTTGCCACCTCACCCCTAGCCTTGGGAAATCCTATAAATAGACTTCATTTTGAGCAATATGGGTTCCAATTTCATATCATTTTTGCATCCCATCTCATTCTCATCTTATGCATTGTTATTATAGGCATCTAGCTTATAGTTTATCAGTTTTAGCAATGTTATCATGCTCAATTTTAGCTTAAATCTTAGCTTAATCGTGCTAGATCAATCATTCATGTAGCTTAATCATGCTATTCTTGCTAGATCATGCATTTTCATCATTCAAATCCTCCATCTAAGTGTAGTCAAGTCACTGGAGTATGCATAATCAGATCTGAGAGCATTTTCCATACTCGCATTTACTAGGAGGCAATAAGTCGATTAGCTATGGTTTTGTCTTTCATTGTTTCAATTTACTAACCATTGCTTATAATGATTTATTGAGTGCATTGTGTTTGCAGGTACAGGTACACTTCACAGAGCACGACAGTACTACTAGCCAATTTTTCATCAAGATGTCAAGAGATTTGTTGAAATATGTAAAACTTGTTAAATTGATAAATGAGTTGCTTGAAATACAAACTTATATATCCACTACCAAAAATATCATATATATGAAGAACTTCCCATGGATTTTTTTGGATTTCTCAAAAAGAAGTATTGATTTTATCTTTGTAGTTGACCAATTTTTAAATAACCAAATTCCATTCCTTGTTGAAAATTGAATAATGAGTCCAAGATTATAAATTTGTTCTTCAAAGAAGTAGTCAAGTTATATGGGTTTCCATGGATTGTCACTACAAATAAATATATTAAGTTCTTAAGTAATTTTTGGCATACATTGTAAAACAAGTTAGGTATGCAATTAAATTATAATTTTGTATACCATCCACAAGAAGATGGTTAAACTAAGGTTTTCAATAGGGGCCTTCGTAATATATTAAGAATGTTGATTGGAGACAAGCTGACACAATGGGTTTCTATACAAAAACAAGCTAAATTTGTAATGTACAACTTACTTAATAAGTCTATATGTAGGACACCATTTTAGATTATTTATGGGAAATCTCTAAGGATGTTATAGATGAACCATTGGAGAATATAGCTAATAAGAATATTAGTGTAAAGTCAAAATACTTTGCACATCACATGAAGGAAGTGAATGCACAAGAAAAGAGACAATTGGAGATGAGTAACACAAGTAAAAGAGACAATTGGAGATGAGTAACACAAGTATAAAGCAAGTTTGAATGAATAGAAGAGAGAGAAAAAATACTAAAAGGGAGAGCTAGTCATAACAAACTTGAGAAAGAAAAAGATTCCCTAAAGGAAATTTTAATAAACTAAAGCCCAAGAAAATTGGTCCTTGTAAAATTTTACACAAATTTTAGAAAATACTTTTGAAATTGAATTTCCTAAATATTTGGACATCTCATCAATTCAATATTTTTCATTTACTTCCTTGCATCAAAGTTGAAGATGTTTCTTCTCATAAATTGCTATCATAGAAGTTTTACTAGAATCAACAAGTGTCAAAGTAGTGAGAAGCAATAATGCATGTTCTACATGTGTATCTAGGAAAGAGAACTAGGATAAAAGAGAACAAGTAAATATTGTCAGATGGAAAGGAAAAGGTCTAGAAGATAATACATGGATTTCTAAAGAAGTAGGTTGACCTGATTGGTCAAATCAATCTCCCTCATTTCCTTAATATTGAACACTCAACTAAAAATTGTGTTACTTGAGGCGTTTGATGCAATGGCATCTTAAGGGTCTTGCAATCTTGTATTATCCAAAAAATATTTTATTAATATATTTTATTTTTTATTTTTGTAGGTTTTCTTTCTTGTCACAATTGTTTTGTTCTTACCACAAGTTAGTTTTATTATAGCTATCCTTTGATTGTTCATATAGAGTTACAAATAGAATTTTGTCTATGTGGTACCACATATTACTCCTTAAGCCTCCAAAATGTAATCCTAAAATCTTATAGGGCCTTTAAACTATTCACATGTCCAATTTTGTATTTTTGTTGCTTTATTTCTAGTTATGGTGGTTTCTTATTGTAAAAGAGACTTAATTTAGATTATGTGCCAATGATTTGATTTTTGCACCAATTCTAATGATAATTATATATTGCTCCTTGGGGGTTTCAAAGTTGAAACTACATTAAGTTCTACATTATATCTTGTTGCACCCATTTAAGAAGGGGTTGTGTTACAAGCAACAAACAAATGTGTTATATTCTAATGAAAGATAAAAGTTGAAATCATTTAATGCTAACTTCTTTGTTCCCATTACATGTATATAGGGCATTGCACTATGTTTTTGGTCAACACTACCTTATTGCATCCAAATATATCTATAAAAAGGTGGTAAATCAATTGAATATGGTTACAAAATAGAAATAGAACATTAGAGATTAGACATCAAATGGAGACTATAAATTGTAGAATGTACTTATTTTACTAGTGTCTTATTATAATTGGATCTCTTGCAAGTTTTATCATTTAAAGATATACAAATAATAGTTATTACATGTCATTTATTATGCATTCTTCTCTTAATAACTAAACTTCTATTGTATACTTTTACATTAAATTTTCAAATTTTAAATATGCACTACATAAATAATTTCTTCCATCTATATCTGTACGATGGAAAAATTACCTTCCTTAAATACTGCTACTATAAATAATACCCATAAAACAAGTTATAATAATCCCATCTGATCAACTAAATGCAAGATAATTTTCAACGTTTTATTTTGTAATGTTTATATAAAAACTTCAGGAGTTTCATTCGAACATGTAAAAATAACAAATAAAAATAACAAGCAGCTGGCCAAACAGGTTGATTAGATTCGAAAGCAAGTAACCCAACTGAAAGCTTCTCAAGAAAATTTGAACAAATTCTTCTACATTCTAGAAATTAAGATTGTTGCTACATCTTCTGTTTTCTGCTATCTGTGTTTTGAGATTGTTAAATTGTTGTTTCTGGTTCTTCCTTCTCTCTGTTTCAACCAGCGATATTTGCCACTTGCTGGTTGTTTCTTCTTGTGCTTACACTCAATTTTGATGTTGTTAATTGGTTCGATTCGTGAAAAAGTTAAAATGCTCCCAGGGGTACCGCTGGCAATGCCATCCACCACAATCATAAAATGCCATTGCCATTGCCATTTACCACCCATCTCAATCTCATCTCAGTAGATGGAGGCGCTGCACATTCTGGTTACTACACATAACCCCCCTGGAGACTCCTCTTCGTATCTTCAATTATTTCAGACCTGTATTCTCAAGAACGCACTTTCACACGGCAAAAATGTCCATTCTTTCATTGCTCAGAGGCGATTTGCATTTGCTACATGCACAAGTTTTCAGAATAAGCTTATTAACATGTATGTCCAGTGTGGAAGCTTGCTGGATTCTCGTAAATTGTTTGACCATCTGAAAGAACGAGACGTTATCTCATGGAATACGATTATTGCAGGATATCGAAGGCATGGGTATCCTCAAGTGGCAGTCACACTGTTTCACCAAATGCAACGAACATTTCTCCAACCCGATCAGTTCACATTTGCCAGCGTAATCCCAGCCTGTGCCAAAATGGGAACATTGGAACAGGGTATGGACATCTATCAAAGCATAAAGGATAGAGGAATCTCGTTAAATGTTGTAGTTGCAACTGCCTTGGTAGACATGCTTGCAAAATGTGGAAGCATAGACAAGGCACGCGAACTATTTGACAGAATTCCTCAAAGGGATGTCATTTCATGGAATGCAATGATTGCAGGATATGCCTACAATGGGCTTGTTAAAAAGGCTTTAGAAACTTTCAAGCAAATGCAATTGGCAGGTGTAAAACCAGATACCGCAACCTTTGCCAGCATCCTTCCTGCCTGTGCTACGATAGGAGCTTTGGAAGAGGGTATAGACATCCATCAAAGCATAACGGAAGGGGGATTTCTGTCAGATGTTGTAGTTGCAACTGCGCTGGTAGACATGTATGCAAAATGTGGAAGCATAGACAGGGCACGTGAACTGTTTGACAGGATGCCTCAAAGAGATGTAATCTCATGGAATGCAATGATTGCAGGATACACACAAAATGGTGTTCTAGACAAGGCTTTAAGGCTTTTCAACGAAATACCTCGAAAAAATGTATCATCCTGGAATGTGATGATTGCAGGGTGTGCACAAAATGGATTTGTCGAAAACGCTTTAGAAACATTCAAGCTAATGCCACTGGCAGGTGTAAAGCCAGACTCCACCACTTTTGCCAGCATCCTTCCAGCCTGTGCCAAAATGGGAGCTTTAGAACAGGGTATGGACATCCATCGAAGCATAACGGAAGGGGGATTTTTGTCAGATGTTGTAGTTGCAAGTTCCCTGGTAGACATGTATGCAAAATGTGGAAGTATAGACAAGGCACGTGAACTGTTTGACAAAATGCCTCAAAGAAATGTGGTTTCCTGGAATGCCATGATTGCAGGATATGCACAAAATGGATCTCTTGAAAAGGCTTTAGAAACTTTCAAGCAAATGTATTTGGCAGATGTAAAGCCGCACTCCACAACCTTTGCCAGCATCCTCCCAGCGTGTGCCAAAATGGGAGCTTTGGAACAGGGGATGAACATCCATAGAAGCATAACAGAAGGGGATTTTTTGTCAGATGTTGTAGTTGCAAGTGCCCTGGTAGACATGTATGCAAAATGTGGAGGCATAGACAAGGCACACAAAATATTCAACACAATGCCTCAAAGAAATGTGGTATCATGGAATGCCATGACTGCAGGATATGTTCAAAATGGGTTTGTTGAAAAGGCCTTAGAAACTTTTAAGCAAATGCAGCTAGCAGGTGTAAAACTAAACTCCTCAACCTTTGTCAGCATCCTCCCTGCCTGTGCTAAAATTGGAGCTGTGGAAGAGGGTATGGGCATCCATCAAAGCATAATTGAAACCGGATTTTTGTCAGATATTGTAGTTGCAAGTGCGCTGGTAGACATGTACGCAAAATGTGGAAGCGTTGACAAGGCACGTCAACTATTTGACAGGATGCCTCAACGAGATGTGGTCTCATGGACTGCAATGATTGTAGGATACGCACAAAATGGATTTCCTGAAAAGGCTTTAGAAACCTTCAAGCAAATGCAATTGGCAGGTATAAATCCAGACTCCACAACCTTTGCCAGCGTCCTTCCAGCCTGTGGCAAAATGGGAGCTTTGGAACAGGGTATGGACATCCATCAAAGAATAACAGAAGGGGGATTTTTGTCAGATGTTGTAATTGTAAGTGCCCTGGTAGACATGTATTCAAAATGTGGAAGTATAGATAAGGCACGTGAACTGTTTGACAAAATGCCTCAAAGAAATGTGGTCTCATGGAATGCCATGATTGCAGGATATGCACAAAATGGATTGTGCAAGGATGCTCTCAAATTCTTTGAATTAATGAAGCACTCTAGAACATATCCTGACATTGTAAGCTTTGCTTATGTTCTATTTGCATGTAGCCATGCAGGCTTAGTGGATGAGGGTTGTACATACTTCAATCACATGAGTAGCCATTATTGCATTACACCTACTGTCGATCATTATGTGTGCATGGTTGACCTTCTTGCTCGTGCTGGCTATCTTGAGGGCGCCCTAAAATTTATCATTAAGATGCCTGTTAAGCCTGTGGTCGGTGTGTGGATGTGTTTTCTTGGTGCGTGTAGATCACATAAGAATATAGGTTTAGGAGTATTTACAGCAACACTGCTTTTTGATTTGGATCCTAAAAATTCTGCGACTTATGTTCTTCTCTCAAACATATATGCACAAGTGGGGAGGTGGAGTGAAGTTCAAATAGTAAGGAGATTGATGAAAGACACAAGAATTAAAAAGACCCCCGGATGTAGTTGGATTGAAGCCCATAAAACTGTACATACTTTTTGTGTTGGAGATAGATCACACCCACAGACACAGGAGATTTATGCAAAGTTGGAGAAATTGACTTGGGATATGAAGGCAGCAGGATATTTTCCAGATTCAGAACATTCACTTAATGATGTTGAAGAGGAGGAAAAAGAATTATTTCTCTGCCACCATAGTGAAAAGTTGGCAATTGCATTTGGTTTATTAAACACACCTTCTGGAACAACTATTAGAGTTTTTAAGAACCTTCGAGTATGTGCTGATTGCCACACTGCAACAAAATTTATCTCCAAGATTGCTGGAAGAGAAATTGTTGTGAGAGATGCAAACCGTTTCCATCGTTTTGATCAGGGACAATGTTCTTGTGGAGATTACTGGTGATGCTAAAGTAGACCTGCACCATAACAATGTGCATCGTGTCTGACTTGCACTAATAATGAAGGGACAAGATTTTATTTTCAGTTTGTATAATGTTTGTTTTATGTTTTCTCAATTTTGAGCATGAGGCAATCTACACCATGCTGTTGGCTTGATAGAATTAAAGTGCAATGTAGATCACTGCTTATATAGACATTGTTGGGTATCTGTCAATGATTTCTGTTTTATGATAACATGTTCCACTGAATTGTTTTCAGAAAACCTTCATATGCATGAAATGAAAAGAAGGTTGAGGAACACTTAAATTAAATAAAAAGATGTTTGACCAGAATGAAATGGGAGAGGCTCACAATCAACTCTTGCCATCTTGTGTAATTCTTTTGTTTGCACTAATAATGGTGAAATCATTTCTGAGAAAGTGCTGGTGCAATTATTGAATCAATGGTTGAGAAGTCACGATAAGCATGCAAAGACCATAAAATTCATCATGGCTGTACATGTTTATCTTTTTTATTTATTTTGTCTTCTTTGACTTAGATTCCAACAGAAGTTCAAGACCCCTACTACCCCTACAAGAACTGCAGCACAAGTAAAATTTGTATTTACTGTTTAAAAGAGCCGTTGTGTAATTCCCACAGGCATGTGTGCCTTCATTGTGTGATGTAGTGTTTACATCTGATATTTGTAATATTGGATGATTATTTATATTGTTAATAGAAAATAAATAAATAAATCAAAATTATAAGATATTTTTAGAAAATCAAGATTTATTCAGAGAAAAAACTGGATGTTTGAAAAAATAAAAGAAAAATCTAGTATGTTTTAAATTTAAAAATATTTAAATAGCATAGAGATATAAAAAGCAAATTAAATTAAACAAGAGAGTTTAGTCTATAAATTGTAGAATAGGTTTTTTTTTAATATTGATTATAGATTACCACTAAAAATCTCCTTACAGTCGTTGGTAAAAAAAAGATCCCATATAATACAACTCCAAACAAGACCCCCAAAAAGAGGATAAGAGTTTGCTAGCATATAAGGATTTAGGTTTAAAAAAAAAAAATAGAAATTTCAGCTTTCACTAAATCTGTCCAAATCATACCATCCTCAATTTCAAAAATACTCATTGGTTTTGACAACTTCTAGCTCACAGCCTTCATCAAGAGCATATTGCTTCTTGAGACTCATGTCCTCAAGAAGCATCTCACAAGTATAGTTTTTATTGTATTGCTTTTGAAATTCCAAGTAATTCTTCAAACTTCCTCCCTGACATAAGGGCAATATTTAGTTGACTTTACTTTGGACCTCTTGAAATTAGTTTGCCCTGTATCCATAAGCTCATGGAATCTATCTTTAGACACCTTCAAAATCAATGTAACCTATAGAGCAATGGAATGAAAATTAAGTCTTTTTAAGACTTAGTGAGCTTATAGTCCCTATTTCTTGCTTTCAACAAAAATCACAAAATGTTAGTTGACAAAACCAACCAAAATAGATTAAAAGCCTTACCAAGCCCTTTGATATAACCAATATATTTCTTGCCAAGAGAAGTTCTCTTTATTGCCTTTATGACCCTCCCTCACCCTCATAGTTAAAAATGTGGTTGATAATCTTAGGGGTTCTATAAATTGTACACAAACTGGTATTTGGTTCGATATGATTCAGATTGACGAATAGTTTTTTCAATAGAAACAATCATTTAAAGTAGGCTTTTTTAGGCTCAATAATATAGGACCAATAGTGTTTAATGATTTTAGACCAATGACAATGTTTAAAATCTATATGTGAATAGTCATTAAGGTGTTTAACAACCTCTTGAGAACTAGCAAGCGTACTATAAATCTTCTCAAAGTTCACTTTATGCAGGGTGGTTCCATGACACCATTGGAAAAAAGCACAAATTTCAATGTTAAAACCAAGATGAATAGGAAAATGAAAGCTCTTGCAAGCTTTTCTAAGGATTGAACATGTTCTCATGCGAGAGTGAGGGAAACCATACTTAGTACTTAGGGAAGTCCGACATTTCAATTGATTATTGTTTATAATGCTTCCAAGATCTTTGATCCCATTACTCCCATTTTTTAATAGAGCAGCCTTGTAGGAGAGCAAAGGGTTTGTTCTTCCATTGGAGGTTTCACCAAACTAACCCAAAACTACAAATTTAATTTTCTTGTTTATTACAAAACTCAATACATTTTATCAAAATTTTGACATATTCCCAAGTTTTCCATGTGCTCTTGAAAATATTAGAGCCAAAAGGGGATATAGAAAAAAATTCAAAAAAAAGAATCATGGGGGTGAAGGCCCTTTTAGAATTTGGCTTGCTTTAGGGTTTCCAATTGAATATTATTCGTCACAAGAACTTTCAATTACCATTTAGGGACTTAGTAATCCATTTGATAGTCAATGAGGTTCCTTGCAACTTCAATTTTTTAAGCCCAATACCACCATTTCCTTTATCTAAACAACATTAGTCTCATTTAACAACAATTTTTTCCTTTTAATTTGCCATGAAATTTCTAATGCTTTTTAAAATTTCATTGACTTAATAGCTACATAAAATCCAAACAAAAGCATAATATAGGCTATAGGAAGATATTTTTTTGATAAATTTGCATTCTTCCAACCAAAGAGAGAAAATGTTTGATCCATTTTGTAATTCTACCTTCAATCTTGCCTTTGAACCAATCCCACATATCCTTCAAAATTGCAAAAGGGATCCCTAAATACCTAACATGTTTGTTAGGTCCTCCCCATTGAAAACCAAACTTTTTAAACCAATTTGGAGGATAATTATCCCAACAAAGCATCACATATTTTGCCTTGGAAATTTTTACACTAGAAGCTTTGCAAAACACATCCAACTTACTCATTAAGGTTTCAAAGTTCTTTTCTCAAAGGTTCACAAGAGGAGAATTTTCATTAGCAAATTGAATGTTAAGGAGCTTATCTTTTTTAGGTAGGGACAAACCTTTGATATTTAGTCCCATGTAGTATATCTTAATGAGCAAAAGATAACATTCACAAAAAGATAGGAGATAAAGGAAATCCCTACCTTACCTATCCATGGAGCTAAAAAGAATTATATTAATATCCATTTATGTCAACATGAGAAACATCTTTAAATAATATTTTAACCATGTAACAAAATTCATGGGGAAAACCAAAGGCTTCAATAGTCATAACGATGAAGGACCCCTCCACCTTGTCACAAGCCTTCTCAGAAGCAAGTAGAAACATACCAACATTTTGATTAGTAGTTGTAGCCCATTCCACAGCCTCCTAGTTGGTGATTAGGTTTTTGAGAATGAATTTACCTTTGATGAACCTATTTTGAGCATTACTTATAAAGGATGGTAGGACATCAAGCAGTTTGAAAGCTAATACCTTAACTAGAACCTTGTAGGAAATGTTGAGGAGAGTAATGGGTCTCCAATTTCTATTTGGGATTCAACTCCTTCCTTGAATAATATTTCGATAATAACTTTATTAATATTACTACCCAAAAAGCCAATATTAATAGCCTTAGTGTTGAGTTGCAAAATATCATCATTGATCTAGTCTATATTCATGTTGTAAAACTTATAAGGCAACCTATCAAGGCCTGGGTATTTATCATTTTTGAGTCTTAATAGACTTTACTATTTCTAAATATCTCTAGCAAGCTAGTCATTGTCATCCTCAATAATTTTTCTTGGAATAATCTTTCTACAAAAATTTTGGGCTCTTTTTTACTTCAATTTTGGTATCTTCAACAAAGAACATGTTTTCATAAAAAGAATAAAACTCATTAATGATTTGAGTAGGATCCTTTAACAACACATTATTTGCCCAAATTGAGCCAATGCCCTCCCTAATTTTTTTTTTCCTTTATTAAATTGAAGAAGAGCTTCAAACATTTGTCACCATTTCTAAGCCAATTCATTGTAGACTTGACCTCTAAGCATTGAACCTTCTTGGTCTAAAGTTTTCTCAAATTATGCTTCTCTTACTAGTTCCTCGTTAAGCATTTCATTAGAGGGATCATTTTGCAGTTGAGACTCCATAGGGAAGAGTTCATCTTTAGGTCCATTTTCAAGTCTTCTTCCATCTAAGGCTCCTTTTCCCTTTATTAACTAGAAGAAAGATCTCTAGCTACGCACATTAACATTCTATTATCGACAAATAGGTTCCTTAGCAAGATTTTGTTAATTTCTCTTAGAGTTCGAAGATGACATTAATACAATCTTCTAAGTTGAAAATATTAGTATTGACATTAAAGCTATTTCCCCTTTTGATCTCTTTTAAGTTTCAATTATTGTGAAATCAGATTTTAACCTCAATAAGGTGATTGTCAAAAAGTGAACAAGGATGAACTTTGACATTGTTTCCTTCATCGACTTCATCAAAGTTGAAGAGTTCATTATTGGCATAGAATCTGTCTAATATATAGTATATTCTCTTAGAGCTTTTTCAAGAATTACACCAGGTGAACCTAATGCTTTTACTTTATTTTTTCAAGCTTTTTAGAGGATCAAAAAGCTTAAGACTATCTATTTCGAATTGTTTTCAATGTCTTTCCATTCCATTTCAATTTCTCTAAATTTGTCTTCATTGTCTTCCACCATACCAAAATCACCTATTATAACCCAAGGACTATTTTGGAGGCTATAAAGCCATTTAATTTTTTTTATTCTCTCTCCATAGTCATACAAGAACATACAAGGGGATATGAAGTCTTACACACTTGCCATACACAATGCATACATAGTATACACTAGCATACAAGATCATAATACAACGTCAATAATGGGGGTAGTATCATGTGCATAAATCCATATGGGGTGTCTAATCAAATATACAAAAGCTATTACATGCTAGAGTGCTAAATAAAGAGATTGTCATCATGTGTGCTTAAGAGGATGCACCACACAAAACTGAGCATTCTCTCATACGGATGAGAATTATGATCATGTAAGCCTCACTACTACATGATCAAACATGTCTCTTCGGGCAAGTCCTAGTGCTCCATGTGTGGGCATGCCTTCCCAAGACACCCTTGGCCTCATGATATTTCTCAAGGAATTCTTGGGGAACCAATTATCTTATTAATGTTTTACCCCAATTTTTTTTATCATGTTATCACTTGATTACAAGACCCCCCAATCATGATTGCCAAGCATACCACTTATAAGTTGAGGAAATGAATGGGAGAAATCCAATATAGTACGTAACCCTAGGCTCATTCTATTCCTAATTGATGAGGAAACTAAATGTATCAAAATACAACATCACAAAAAACCATTTTGACATATATGCATAATTGTCCTATTGGCCAAAATGTCATGAGACTGGATCCGATTTGGTCACAAATTAAAATTACATCCATATTTTCTATCATCCCATTTTGGATTATCACATCATATACATCAAAATCCACTTTTATTTCGTATTGCAAATTTACCAATAACCAAGCTCATGGCCTTCCATCATGATTGGACCTTAAAAAACCTTTAATTTTCAAAATGCAAAAAAATAAAAATACCCTTTTGATCCTCATATTCCCAACACCACAAAACCATATTCAATTTGACATTTCGCTCATTCCATACAAATTTGGGTAGCACAACATTTCATAAAACACGTTTTTCAAATTTAAATGGAATCTAAATTACGAATGCATAAAATGATTTGGTATAAACTAAAAGAATGTTTTATTTCCTTATACAAATCGAATACAACCAATTTTAAACAATGAAATTGAGAAATGAGAAATAAATCAACTCCTACATCCAACTTGAACCAAAATCTTCAAAATGAAACCATTTTCCGCACACCAAGAAAGAGGGCAAATCCTTTAGACAACATAATGAATTCATCAATACAAATTCAACAAACTTCTACCCACAAAATCTCTCTAAGTAGATCCCTCCAAATGAGCAAACCAAATCCTCAATGTAGTATGGTTTGAGAAAGAAAAATGTGAAAATAGGCTTCTAATTTCCCATTATCTCACTTTTGAAATAAATTAAAATAATAATAAATTACATCATAAGTTAAATCAATATGTAAATCTCCTAATAACCTCCAAAGCCAAATTATGCAATTACAAACATTTTAAATACATATAAGGAACATTAAATATTTAATTATTAAATTCCTACAATAATATTAAAACATTTTTAACATATATATCAAAATGACCAGTGCAGTAATCGAGGGTGTAAACAAATATCACGTAGAGTTTAGCCTAATTTGGAACAATGGGTATGGTTGGATAACATAATGACCAATGTGATATCTCCTATAAATACTATTAAGGAAATGGATACACTCAAACCTATGGAGCTAGGTGGAGTTCATAGCCTATACCTGCATCAATTAATAAATATTACTTGTACCTATGCATGTACATAATATCTGAGGTTCATATATAAAATTTCCCCAATCAGGGTCACATAATAACATGGTTAGTAACAATACATCATTAAACCACTATAACATAATCAATGTACCATAATATAAAACATCATCATAAGCATAATCAAAATATCATCTTGTAATCATCTCATCATAAACATCATAAGTATAACCATCACTGAATCTACATGTATAACCATCTATGCTCATCAACAATAGTATCCACATGATCAAAAGAATAAAATAATAGTTAGGATGCACCACATGGATGCCAAGACAAAAGAATACTCATGTGCACAATCCAATAATACCATATATAGTATCGATATCAGATAAAAAATAATAATGGCAAAATGTGCATAGGGGAGGCATTGCAATCTTCATTAATATGAGTAGAATTTGAAGCCTTTAGATTCTTGTAAAGTTTATCGAAGAATGTGCTCACAATCATCTCTACTAACTCGTTTCTTAAATTTTATCATTTTATTTGAAAGAACATCTCTCATTTTTCTTAGGTTATTATTCATTACTTTGAGAAGAGAGGATTGCCAACAACATTGTTTTTAGATTTTTCCCATTGATAACGTTATCAAGTATAACTCTCATATCCCCTTTTGGCTCTAAATAACAAGAGGGGATATAGTCTTTTCCCACAAGGTCTTGTAAAGTCTTATTTCTAGCTTTAAAATTTTTTATTCTAATTACTTTTCCAACACTACTCTTGTGCATTCTTCTCATGCCTAGGATTAAAATCCACATTATTGAAGGAGTCTACAACATTAAGGTCTACAATGCAATTTTCCTCAACACTTTCAACTTCAATAGAATCATCCTTTGATAAATAGATAGGTGGGAAGGTTTTGTTAGGAGGGGGATCCTTATCAAAAACATCAGAGTTAGACCCATTAGGATTCTTTTAAAATTTTGGGTCAAAAATACTAGTCGACTTCTATTTAATGGTGACCTTCAGTTTTGCATGGAAAATAGGCATTAAGACCATCCAAGATCTCAATCATGTGACCAATAATTTCCCTTACCAAGTCAACACTAATTTTTTAAGGTATTTCCATTATGGGAAAGAGTGACACCAAAGCCATAACATCCATATGGGGAAGGGTGACTTTGGTCTACTCAACTTGGAGTAACTTCCCCAATAGAGACAAGAAATTATAAATAAAGGCCCACAATTGAGGTGGAATGTTTTTAATAGTAACCCATCTAGGTATTGAATATGTTAGGACAATTTCATTTTAGACATCTAGAAACCAAGACACCATTTTAAAGATGAAATTCCCACTTTCCATAATTATTTTATTAAGGACCTCTTTTGCATAGAATGATTCTTAGAGAAAAAATTGAAAAGACCCTTCTAAATCATTCTAAAAAATGAGACATGGAGACCAATATTCTTACCACAAAAATTTATAATCCATTCATCAAAAAACATTCTAGCAAGGAGTTTATCTTTGTCAAGAGAATCAAAGAAGACTACAACTTTTTTTAATCTATTTTCTTCCTTCTCGGTAGCAACATGTATATCATTATTTGCCTTAAGAAAAAAAGGGTTTTCGAGTGAGGAGGAGAAAGCTTACCTTCTTATCCTTTGGCTTGCATACTTTCTACAAAATCTCCCTTATCAACATCCAGAACTTCAAACCTTGCCTCCTCTAGAACCTTATCGAGTTCACCCCTTGCCAAAAAATATTTGAAAGACTTCTTCACCAATACATAACCCTCAAAATCACTAATATTCTCATTTTCCAAAATATTCTCTAGCTTCTCTTGCATAACATAGCTATCACTGCTCATTAATTTAAGGTATGGTTTGATACCCTGAAAATGATGGGGAAAAACAATAACCTATTCAAAATAATAATAAAAAAAACATAAAAATAGCAAGAAAACAACAAACACACAAAAGAAATACCCCAAAGACTCCACACAAAATAATTAACTACGAAGGGCAACTATTTATCTTTCACAGACATCTCATAGCTCTCTCTTTAAGCCTACTCTTTTGTGAAGGAATACGTTTGCGATGCAATTATTGTGGATGCATAGGATGCAAACCATATGATTGCTAATATTAACAATGTCTCCTACAATTTATTAACTAGAAAGATTGTTTTTAACTGGTAAGGATGTGTAAAAAGGAACACTTACATGAATTATTAAAAGTTTATATGTCCTATGTGTTATTGATCAGTAATATTGGTTTTCCTATGAGTAAAGTATCTTGATAGATTTTATGCATTTTGAATATTTAGGATTAATTACAAATCAAAATGTATTCCAACTATTTAATCTTAAGTTTATAGCCAAAGCTTCTATAATAAGCATATATTCTAAACTTGAAGCCAAGCAACCACTGAAATTTGAAGTCATCATTTCCAAACAAATGTAGACAAGGCAAATAACATTTGAAATTAATGAAAAAGCATGTATGTAAAAGTTAAAACCTAAGTTGTCAATTTAGGTTCGGGTTTGGATATGGGTTCAAAGTTTGGGAATATAATCTAACAATTTTCCCCTAGATTCAATTATCAAAATTCATTTGTTTAAAATTAGAACAGAACATTTTTAAAAAAAAGGCCTAATAAATAACAAGGAGCAAATTATTTTAAAAGGTATTTTTCTTGATAAAAACTAGTGCAAGCCTCTTTAATCCAAGTTTCTTATGACCACATAGAAAATTGATTTTGATCATGAGGATAGATTGATCTCAAGCTCTACTTTTGGCTAACACACAATAATGAAAGTCACCAATATCCTTGAGTTCTTAACCCTTACACTAATAATTTATCTCTTGAAATAGCTAGGTAACATAAGAGTCCATTTCATTCATTTGCAATAGACACATGAAAAAAAAACTTTGTCCAATTCATCTATTATCTCTATAAAACCCTATAATATAGGTTAAAAACTTCAAACATAGTATATCACACTACTTTTGCTCGCATTCTGCTGGACCTAGATGTGTCTAAGGGACTACCTGTTGAGTTTTCCATTAACTCCTCTTTTGGCAGCTCGGTTCAAACTTTGGATTATTAAGGTATTTCGTTCAGGTATCGAAAATGCTTTAAAACTGGCCATGTGACTGGGAATTGTGGGCTTGAGAAGAAAAATCTTGTAGCTTCATGGTGGTCGGGGGCCTCTTACTTGCATTATATGGTTAAGAAATCTCTGGACTCTTCTAATGATTCGTTGGATGCTGGGGTTTCGATGACTAGTATGGACTCCTTATTGGCGAAGAATGTTTCTTCGGATGCCACAGAGGATGGCTCAGTGATTAAAAATGTTGGATTACAAGATGTTGTTGTCTCTTCTGCTGAAATATGTTTGATGTCTCTTACCTTGCCAGCAGCTTCACAGGGTGTTGTTTCTTCTCCTGCCCCATCTGTTGATGGTGGTCATTTACCTGCGACGGTCGTAGCTCTCTCTCCTCTTGCTCCTTCCTCCAATATGGATAGATAGGTGTTGGGCTCCTTGGATTGGTCTGTGGCAGCTGCTAGAGTTGAAGAGGGTTGGATTACTATAAAGGGTAAACATTCAAAGACGTCCAAGCCTTCCTTAGAAATGACTCTTCCTTCCCACAAGACTAGTTGTAAATCTTGAGGGCCCTTGTTGTGGGTTGCTTGGGCTGGTTTTTCTAGCCCTGTCTTAGGCTAGGTTACCTGTTGTCTTTCGGGGCAGACTCTATTTTTTGGTTGTGGCTCTCTCCTCTTTGTTGAGAAGTCAAGTTCTATCCCTAGTTTGATTTTTATGGGTAACCTCTTGTCTTTTGGAGTAGTCCCTGTTTTTTTGGTTGCTCTATCTTGTTTTTTGAAAAAAGGGGGTAAAGATTTATTCAGAAATCATAGAATTACAAAGAAGAGGCCTTAGGCCCACCAAGACAACAACAAAAACTAAAAGGATCCTAAAGAAACCACCAGCACCACCACTACAAAGTCCAGTGACCATAGCAATAGATCCAACTGTTGGATTTTCAACGATAATACATTTTCAGAAAGCCCTTAGAAAGATGATGTTCCACAAAGTAGGGCCGAAGGCTAGTAGCTACTTTGGAGTTACACAAAAAACCAGGCTCATCTGAAGCCTCAAAGGGCCTCAAACATGACAATGAAAATGAAACAAACATAAAAGGGGAAATTGATCCTACACCACTGGGTGCTCTTGCATCATCCTATCTTCAAGCATTAACCTGTCTAAAGTTTCAAGATAATCATGAGGTATACCATCCCTTCCAATAAAATCCCAACCATCAACATGCTCTGAAGCCCACTTGGCCAAACAATCAGCCACTCTATTCCACTCCCTGGGAATATGACAAAAGGAGACAAATTCCAATGTGTTACACATTTGTAAAATCTGTCTGACCACAGAAGCTAATTGCCAACTCACATCATTCAAATTTTGTTTGTTCAGCATGTCCACAACAATCTGAGATTCTGAATCACAAATAATCTTCTTCCATCCTAAAGAATAGCCTTGCTCAACAACAATCTTTATAGCTAGGGCCTCCATAAGATTGTTGGAGTGCTGCCCAGTATAAATAGAGAAGAAAAAAACTACACAACCATCATCACCTCTACCTATACCTCCAATACCTGCATGTCCAGGATTCCCACGAGAAGAGCGATCAGTATTAATTTTTAAGATTCCCACAGGAGGGGGAATCCACCTTCCATCTCTACTTATCCCCTGCTTTGCATGACGAGATCTATTTCTAGCAGCACAACCCATTTTAATGTTTTCCAATTGCAAATTCCTTACAGTAGCATAATCACCCGGATCAACATTTTCAAACAAATTGCATTTAGCCGAGATTGTCTCCTGAAGCCTATTAACTATCTTCTGTCACAACTGAGAACTCCCTATATGTGAATCACAAAAGACCCTCTGATTCCTTTCCAGCCATAAATTCCAAATAATAAGAGTTGGCCCAATAGCCCGAGCCACTTGAAGAAAAGAGGTCTTTGCTGGGGGTTTTCCCAAGCTATCCCAAAATTCAATTAAGGAGGTAGCATGAAAACAAGCATGTTGCCAAGCCTCCCACCACTTGTGCCAAAAAACAAGTGGGAGCAGTCTTCCTCTTTATGCATACAAAGATAACAGATAGATGGTCCCTGGAAGTCTCTCTTATGAAGATTCTCCCACGTGAGGCATTTCCTCTGAGCAACCAACCATAGGAAGAAATTACATTTCGGCCAAGAAAAGCTATTCCAAACCTTCTTCCACCAGGGAACATCCGTCAGGCCATGCAATTGCCTATCAAGCTGAGCATAACCTTCAGCAACAAAAAACTTGCCTTTTGGATTAGGACCCCACACTAGAATATCTCTCTCCTTGAGGGAACTACATAACCTACCCTCCAAGATATTAACCAACACTACACGATCTTCATCTGAACCACCTAAGGGCCATTCAAGAGGATCCTTCCAACAAGTCACCTCAACTTGTCCAATGCGCCTAACCGTTTTAAAATTCTCCACCTTAACCCATCCAGCATTAGTGAAAATGTTGGAAAGAGGCTGAAGCTGTGGATAACTAGACAAAATAGGAGGGTGACCATCCCAAGAGTCCTGCCAAAAAATAGCTTCAGAGCCTCTATTACAAAACCAGAAAAGGCTATCTTTAATAAGTTGGGCACCTTTTTTAAGAGTATCCCAGATACAAGAGCCCCTGCCCACTAAACTAAGATGAGGCACCTCATGATCATTAGCACCATGGAGATACTTGTGGGTTAAAATCTTGGCCCAATCCTAATCCTAACTGTTACACCACCTCCAATACAACTTAGCCGCCAAGGCCTTGCTAGCCAAAGCAATAGATTTGAGGCCAAGACCCCCAACATGTCTCGGTCTACAAACAGAGTCCCATTTAACTAAACTCCACTTAGAAAAAAGAAAACTACCAGACCAAAGAAATTGACGAGAAAGAGCATCAAACTCTCTCACAAAGCTGGAGGGGGGAGCCTACACAAAACACCTATAAATGGGAAGTGCTTGCACCATAGTCTTCAGAAGAATCACTCTTCCAGCAAAGGATAACCACTTGTAGGTCCAATGATTAACCTTACAACAAAATTTATCCAAAATTCCTTGCCAAAAATCTCCACGCTGAACCCCCAAATCTAAAGGAATCCCAAGGTACAACAATGGAAGAGACCCCGTCTAAAATCTGAGGATCCTGGCAATCCTATTCTGAATAAGCCGAGGGGTATTAAAGAAATATATGGATGATTTATCTTCATTAATTTTCTGACCTGAGGCTTTACAATAGATATCCAAAGCTCTCCTAAAATTCACTGCCTCATTTATTTTGGCCCTGCCCATCAAACCCGTGTCATCCACAAACTGAAGATGGGAGTATGGAGGTAAATCATTATTCCAAATCCAGCCCTGAATAAGACCATGTCTCACCTGGGAAGTGAGAAATATGCCAAGACCTTCAACTATGAGAATAAATAGATAGGGAGATAAAGGGTTCCCTTGCCGAAGCCCCCGCAAAGCGCTAAACAATTTTGAGGGTTCCCATTAATAAGAACTGAGAAAGAGGTAGAAGTCACACAACTAAGAACCCAGTTCACCCACTCTTCTCCAAAACCAAAAGCGAAAAGGATCTTCTGTAAGAAATCCTAACTCACCCTATCATAAGCTTTGGCCATGTCAAGTTTAATAAATATAGCCTTCTCCTTAGAGGAAGCCATCGAATGAATAGCCTCCATTGCTATCACAACTTCATCAAGGATCTGTCTTCCGTTAATGAAACCACCTTTCTCCTTAGAAACCAAAGTGCAGAGGAGAGGTTTGAGTCATTCAACAATCAATTTAGTGATTATCTTGTAGACAACATTACATAGAGCAATAGGCCTGTACTGATCCAAGCTATTAGCCCCCTCCCTCTTAGGAATGAGAGCCAAGAAGGTAGAATTCATAGATTTGAGCATTTGTTTATTCCTATGAATTCTTGAACCACATCTAGAAGATCATACTTCATAATCTCCCAAAACTCTTGAAAAAACTCAATAGGAAACCCGTCAGGGCCAGGAGCCTTGCCTTTTTTCATTTGAAACACAACCCCCTCAAGTTCAGACAACAAAATAGGGCGCAAGAGAGCATCATTCATTTCAACAGAGACAAGAGGGGGAATACAGTTCAGGGTGGTCCTCTCTTCCACCATAGCTTCAGGATCCTCTTTGGTAAACAAATTAGAAAAAAACTAACAACTTCCATAGCAATTTCTTCTTTAGATGAAAGATGAACCCCTTCTGAAGAAATGAGAGAGGTAATAGAGTTACCATACCTACGAGCCTTAACAGAATTATGAAAAAAAGCAATGTTTCTATCACCTTCTTGGAGCCAATCCACATGAGACTTTTGTTTCCAGAAAATCTCCTCACGCAACTCCCACTCTTCTAAGTCCTTGAGAGCAAGGGACTCGGCCATACTGAGCTCCACAGTCATCTCTTGATCCCGAATTTGTTGCGTAGCCTCATCCAGCTTGGATTGAGCTGCCATCTTGTGTCTATGCAGGTTCCCAAAACATTGTTTATTCCACCTCTTCAGCCTATATTTTACATGTTGTAATCTCTTCCCAAAGGAGTACATAGCCTGCCCATGGGCAGGCACCCCTTCATACCACCAATCAACCATAAGATCCCTCAATGACTGATCACGAAGCCACATCAATTGAAATTTGAAAGAGGGATTTTTGGAGGTTCTAAAAGATGTAATAGAAAGCTTAATAGGCCAATGATCAGAACCCCTCCAATCAAGAATTTCTGAACTGGTGGACCACCTATCATGCACCCAAAAGAAGGAAACCAAAAATCTATCAAGCCTTTCAGAGATAGCCTCAACACCACTCCTCCTATTATTCCATGTAAAGACACTATTAACTGGCTTCACATCAATGAGATTCAAGAGACCAATATTATCTCTAAGTAAATTTGAGGAAGGATTAAGCCTGAATAACCCACCTTGCTTTTCCTCCAAAATAGTAACAACATTAAAATCTCCAGCCAAAATCCAGGGTAGAAAAGGATCATGAGCCCAAACAAAATTGATGTGAGCCCAAAGATGAGACTTACCCACAAGATCAGTAGGAGCATAAATATTAGAGAAGAGGCATCTTTCTCCTGTCTCAAAGCTAGAAGCGACCATAGAAATGGAAGACCTGCTAGAAAACCACCACAAAGGGGAAACTTTCCTCGGGTTCCAGAAGAAAGCAACCCCCCTTGAACTACCATGAGAGCTCACTCCTTGCCAAAGGCCCTGGGGCCAGACATGAAAAGCACAACTGGCCAAACCGTCCACTGAAAGCTTGGTTTCCTGAATAAAAACAACATCAGGAGACTCATAGTCAATTAATCTGCGAATAACCTTTTGTCTAGGGATGTTGTTCAACCCCCTTACATTTCATGAGAGCACAATCATTTATGTGGTTGAGAGAAGTGAGAATCAATGGTCTTTACAGACCCCAACTCAACCAAAGTATCACCAATAAGCTTAACCTTTTCCTGATCCATTTTTCGTCCACTCCTTAAAGGTTTGTCTAAAGAAACCTTTTTGAGGATCTTCTGCTGCAAGCCTAAAACAAGTGGGGCTTTGTTACTCTTCACTGAACTTGAGGCCACAATAGTGGAAGGAGGAGTAGACGCCATGACCACTGCACCTTCAGGGACCTATGACTCACTAAGATCTTTGTTGTCCTGAACATGGGAAGGCAAATCCGTAACCATTTGAACATCCTGTTGATTCTCCAAAGATAGGGCCCAACCCTCTTTCTTGGAATCCCCATCCAACACCTCATGCTGAAATTGGGCACTCAAGGACATTTCAACTAGAACTCCTTCCTCTTGGACCAAATCCTCTAGAACCTCAAACCTATTTAGGGTGACATCATTTTGCCTATCCAACTAGGTTCTCTTCTTTCCCTTGTCTTTATTTCAAGGTTTCACAAGAATGAAGCCATCTTTATCAGTAGGACCATTAGGCATATGGGCTTTCCCCTTATCTTCCCCCAGAACAGAGTGAGGAGGATCAGAAACAACCGGTTAAGAAGATTTATTTTTGGGGCATCTCCGCTGTAAATGACCATATTCATGACAAATTCTGCATCTAAATGGTAGGGTCTCATAGTCCAACTGTTGGATCCAAGAAGATGTCCCCAAACAGATTTCCATAGAGTCTGGCAAAGGATTATTTAAATCAACTTCTACACATATGCGAGCGTAGGAAATTACCTTTCGATCTTGAGTTTGTGAAGCCGAACCCATAGGTTTACCAAGAAGCAATGAGATTGAGTGAAGAATATCTTCTCTCCAGAACTCCAGCGGAAGCCTTGGCAATCGAATCCACACGGGCACAAGAGAGGGAAGCTCCTCAGAAAAATTAAAGCCAATATGCCAAGGTTTGATAAAGAGTCCCACCTAGTTGAAAAAATAAGGGCCACCCTCAAAAGCCTTGTTCCTATCTACTAGGTTGGAAAAAATAACCAGAAAATAGTTATTGGCTACCATAAGTAGCTCCATGTCTCCTTCAGGATTCCAGACACAACGTGCCCAAGACTCTAAAACAGGTATAGAGAGGCGAAGACCGATAAATTTACATATGAGAGCATGGTTGCACCAATATTCAACATCCTCTGAAATTTGCTCAGGTTGAATAACCTGAACTGGACGATCTTGGGATCTCTCCAAACAACCATTCACCTTTTTCATGCGAAAAGGCTCTTTCAAAGAAGAAACGCCTGCCCCTGATTGGGAATGACCAATGTGTTCCTTTCCACATGCATGCATCAAATGAGACGGATCCGCCATATCCAGATCTCCAGAGACCATCTGAGAAGAGGATACTCCTCTATTCTCCATGGATCCAGAGAAAATACCAGAAGAAGAAAAATAAAAGGGGCAGGAAAACCAACCCCAAAACCCCACAAACCCCAATGACAACCCAGAGCAGAAGAAATAGAAAAGGGTTGCAAAAAAACCCTGCGGCAACCCAAAAAACCTGACCATGGGCAAGCAAAAATCGACCCCCAGCAAGCAAGAACTCCCCCCCTGGGATGAAGCAAGCAAAGCGCAAATCACAGGCTAGGGCAGTTCGGCCCTAGCATGACATCCATGCACACACAGAGCCATCCTCGAAACCTTGTCTCTTCTCCGTTGTTCTATCTTGTTGGGCTTTCAATGCTATATCTATTTTGTATTCTGATGTAAAGGGTTTTAGGGGCCCTTCAAAACCTTCTTTCCCTTAATCAAAAACTTCAAACATAGTACTATGTTGACAAAAAATGCTTGTCAAAGTTAAAATCAACTAAAATGGTAAAAAATATTGTAACAAATGAACACTTGCGATTTTGATGATTTTTAAACATTTTTTTTAATGCTAATGCAAGAAAAAATTAATAAAAGAATGTTGACATAAATTTATTAAAAAATCATAATTTTTTGAAGAAAAAATTTGAAACTTAGTGATTTGTGATATATGACTAATTACATTTTTTATTATTATCTCTCCTACTTTTTCTCTTGGCTTCACTATTTTCATTTGAATGATATGTTTGTTAACTATATGGTTTTGCTGAGTTATTACTTTAATCAATTATTAACTCATGTATTGTTGTACCAATATAATGGTCATAATCGAATAATATTATCAAGATGATTATTTTACTTTGCTTCAACTTTTGGTATGTATTGGAAACTTATGCATAATAATTGATTTGGGTGTGCAATTACATATTAAATTTCTATAGTTGTTAAGTAGATATGATATGCACAATGTATTTGATATTTTTATGTAAGGACCTCAACAAAGATTAGGTTTACTTATTTTAACCTAATGAGATTCTTGTTGGAGATTAGGTTTACTTATTTTAACCAAAACTTTCTTTGATACCAAACTGGGTTTTCTAGAATCTCTCCACAAAGTTGTAGTATTAATTGAGACATGAATTTCACGGAATCATATTCTTTGATACAATGTTGGAGAAGCCAAGATTTGAAAGCAATAAAATAATCTTCCATGAGTGAAATAAAATAAGCATAATGATATGTCTATCATATAAAAAATAATGTTAAAAGTGTACAATGAATGGCTTGCATAAATAGGAAAGATGGAGGAAGTAGGAGTGAATGATAGTGTCAACAACCCAATTTTTAATAAAATTTGTAGTGTCCATGATGTGAAAATTCAGTTGCAACACCAAGACGTGTACACTTGCAAAGTTTCCTATGTGGCCTAGTTTAAAAATTCATATCTTGGTAAATTATGAGTGTCATGTAAAGCCACATGGGGATCATGTTTATATGTCATCAGTGAATGTGCTTGTCCATTCTCAGTCCCTCAAAATCAAATTTGATGTGTTTTCAAGGTACCGAGTTTGAGTGTCATGTGAATGTTTGTTGTCTGAACATTATCAAGCTTGCCAAGATGGTCAACTTTGGAGGTTTATATTTCATAACTGGTTGAGTTTCATGTCAAGAGAATTATTCCTTGCAATTGTTCCTATATAGCATTTTGTTTGATATTTTTCCTTGATCAAAACCAAATCCAGTTTATTGAAATTTGATGTGTGCACAATGATAAGTTTTCCAGAAGGCTAACTTTGACCATTAATATTTTGAAGCAAGATGATATGCAAGTGAAATAAATTGATGCAAGTGATTCTTTGAAATTTCATCTATTGTTGTGGTCAATTGCAGAACTTCAACATTCGATTTGATATTTTTCCAAAGTGAAAAGCAAACAAGATTTGTTGAGGTTTGAATGTGCACTTTCAGGCTTGTTTTAGAAGGGCCATCTTTGATGATTAACATCTTGCACATAAAATGGAGTATGGTTCGAATCCCTTTCACACACTTTCTTATTGTATCTTAATGAACACCCATGCCAAGTGGCAGCCTCCCAAAATGAAGTTTCATATTTTTTCAGTGTGTGAAATTTGCAAGGTTCAAGTGTGTTCTGACTTAAGCAGTTTTTTGAAATGTTGAAGTAAGCAACTTTGGTCGTTAATATTTTGGGATCTATATTGTGTCATGTCAATCTATTTGTCAAACTTAGTTCTCTTACTATCAGTCATCATGTCTATCAGCCCTTGGAGCTCTAGGTTGATATCTGGTTGGATTTTTAAGGCGATTTTGGAGGCCCCATGGCTTATTTTGAGCATATTGCAAAAGTGTCAAAGATCATATTTCGATGACGACCCACTTTATCACTTTTGTTCAAGAGGCAAATTGGATTAGTTTCAGGCTTATTAGAAATAAAATTTGTTTCAGATTGAATTTTTTTTTAGGCAAGCCCACAAAAGGGACCCGACATGCAACATAGTTTTACAATGTCATATTGAATTCAATTTTAATATTTTGTTATTTAATTCATTTCATGGTTTAATAATGATATGCATAACGTTACCAAGAAAAATTTTATTGTATTGTTGGGATCGCAAATATTAGTATCGATGTGAAAGGTAGGAGCAAAGATAACACATAAGAATGTCTCAAGGAAAAACGGTCTCAAAGATGGAGCGTAAACAAAGAACGCAAAGTCTTTGTTAAAATGCCTCGAAGAAATGTGTCTTAGAACATTTATCAAGATGTTTTGCCTTGAAAGTCGTTTGAAGATGATGTTAAAAGGTACAACCACCAAGGTATAGCAGAGCCTGAAGTGTGGAGAAGTTTAATCATTTTGATTGATTCCATTCATTGGTCAAATCAATTGTTGAATTTGATCATAGAATGTGGCATACTCTAGAAGTTTGGCAGATTTGGGAACCAACAAATAGAATACCCCTCTAAAGGTGTAACACTTGTATATTGATATGAGAAGCATGTGAACATGTGTATGCAATAGGCGTCTCAAGAGGTGAGTACATGTGTCTCAACCACATGAAATGAAAAAAAGAAAAAAAGTCCCTATGTGAAGACTTAACTAGTATGAATAAAACTCATATAAGTAGGCTAAAAGGTACCTACTTTGATAATGTCATTATTTACAGGAACAATTCTTCACTGGATGCATCCCTTGTAGGTAGGTTTCTCCAATGAACTAGATATCTTTTGATGGATCAAATTCTTGACTTTCTCATTCTAAGGGATAGATGTTGGATGATGTGGACAAGTTCTCCCAAGTAAAACTACTTGACTCATGCTAACTTTTTTCTTGAAATATGTTCCCGCAAAATTATTGCTAGCTACTTTCATTTTTTGGTTTTTACAACTACTTGTAATCAATAACTTATGCTAGGATTGACTTTAACACCTATCAAATTAAATATTTTTTGCCAAGAGAAACTAGCAAGAATGCCATGTCTATTATTGATAATGTAGATAACCCCTATAGTCTAAACACCTCATTGAAGAATAATTTAGTCACATAATGTGATTTGAAATCAAAATAAATGGTAATGAAGTATGACTAATCATTTAGCTTATCTGCAACATGAATGAAATATTTACCCTGTAGCTTTATAATGCTTGTGATGAAGTGTATGAACACACTTTTCCACTCTTGATGAGAAATGCAAAATAGTACCAACAAACTTGGAGGAAGGACATGTTATCCTTCACTCAGATGTAAGCAATGCACTCACTAATTTGTTTGAGAGAATCCTATTGTACTTCCATGAGAGTTACTTTTTTCCCTACAAATTTTGTAGGATATAGAGCATCTCATTGTGTGTTTCATGCATAACCTTCAAATTTTTATATTTTATCTTAGAATAAATTACAATTTATTTTTTTATTTTTTGTTTTACCCAATGAGACAATTTTCTCTCTCATGATTATTATCCTTCACATTTTCATCGAGGATGTTAGAAACAAATGAATTCTAGGAATATTCTCTCATGATATAAATATTTCCATAATAAAAAATGACATAAATAGAACGAGGCTTGGGGATATCATACAAAAGACATCTACAACTACACTTTTTTTCCTTCATGTATTCTATACAAAAATTATAAACTTGGATTATGCTCACCCATTTTTATTACTCATCTTTCATTTAATGTTCCAAGAAGGGCTACAGTCTAATATAATATGCCTCCTCCATAGATATACCATTAATTTTACTTTTGATTTATGATGGCAACCATCTTCTCATCATACATAAAGAAACCCATTTTAAAATATTTTTAAGTTTGTGTGATTTGTTTTTATGTAGTACCTCTTTTGTATTAATATGATCCCAATACTTTATTCTAAAAGACCATATTCTACCACACATGGATGTAACCAATATAAAATGGAAAGGATATGATACATATTGAATACCTTCATAAGCATATCAAAATCTTATTGCATGTTCTATCAATCCATGCATGAATTCCTTTCTTTGACATGTTAGTTATTGGAATCCAATAACACTGAGAGGGGGGGATGAATCAGTGTTATATCGGAATGATCAATTTTAGCCTTATTAAAACATGCATACCCCAACCGATATACCGACACATACAGAATTGAAATAAGTAAAGCAACCAATAGCCAATCACATAAATTAACACCATAGCACATAGAATTATACATGGAAAACCTTAAAGAGGAAAACCCATGGTGGGATTTGTGACCCACAATATCAATCCACTGGCCATATGAAGATATATTAGAAAATATAAGGGGCCTACACTTGCAGGAAGGCTTACAGCCTAGAAAACACTGCTCAATCACAAAAGGAGCCTCACTGACTACATATAAATCTAGACTTCAATCCAGAGAAATGAGTAAACTGCTAACATAGCATCCAATATGGCAGAATACAGTTCTGATTAAGCTCTGGTTGTTCCGGTCTCAAACCCTAAACCCTTACCGGAATAACCCTTACATAAATATCCTCATATACATGATCTCTCAGATATATTTTGCATCAGATCACATCCACATATTCCATAATCTCCTATATATAAAAAATGATCTAATCCAGCTGACCTATATACCCCATACAACTTATCACACCTTATGTTGGCTTACAAAGATTATTACAATATCAAATTACATGTCAGCCAGATAACATAAATACATTAATATCAAAATCAATTGTCGATGCCGGATCCAAGAGATGTCGGCCTCCAATACCGATAGCCATATTCTAAACCATGTCAGTTTGCATTGTCGGTAACCAAAGAAATCCTTCTATCCTGTCGATGTCGGTGCCGCTATAGTGACTGTCGGTACACAACTAAACCAAAACATGAAGTCGGAACAAGATACCATGTTGCCATCAATGACAACATAACGAAACCAACCAATTGAGTGTCAATTGCCAACAATCTCCCCCTTTGGCATTGATGGCAACACTCATGTGAAAAATGGTCAAGGTTTCATCTGTCGGTTTCATCTGTTGGTTTCATCCTGCCTGCTCTCCCTAAGCTAAATATTCATCACTGATTATAATCAAAACTATTCCATACTCCCCCTAATGTATACAAATCCTTCTATTCTTTTTCACATCTATATCACTCTCCCTTTGACATCAATGCCATCAAAATTTCAAAAATAAAGCCAAAGATCCAAAACTGTACAATGAGTATCCTAAAAGTATATTACCAGAGCTTAACAAATTTGAAAATATCCGGATAAGCCTTCTCTAATAGCTCAACATAAGTATCCCAACCAGTTTTGAAAGTGTTAGAAGTAGATACAAGTCCATTTAGTATATGTGCAAATGACTCTTTCTCACTTAGCTCTGCCAATGTGGGCTTTCCAACCATATCCATGCACTCCTTCTTATGTACACTTAGTGAATCCAACCGATGACTCACCAAGCCTCAAAGACTTATGTCTCTTCTTATGATTTTATCTTTTTCTTTCTCAAGAACAAAAATTTGGGCTTCCAAAACCAAACTTTGACCATCAATGGATGTAGTCAATGAATTCAATCCATCAAAAGAATTAGCTATACTTGCAATTTTCTCCTGAAATTCCTTAATCTTCTTATCCACACTAATTGTAAGTATATATGTGTTACAACATACCCTATAAATATTTGTACACTGCTTCAAAGAATTGTCTATTAATTTCAACTTTTCATCAATCTTCTTCCTCTGAGACTCAATTACTTGATCAAATGTAGCTCTTTTAGCCTGAATGAACCTCTCCAGTGCTTGTCGGTTTGAAATCTGCTGCAAGGATTGAAAATACTTTAAAATGTGCTCAGTAATTGTCTTAAGCTTGTTGGATGGGCTCGCTTCGTTGTCAAACTTACAATCCGGGACTGTGCAAGACAGTGATAGACTGATCAATAATCCCTTTATCTGTAGATCCCTCCTTCATTAATTTCTGTGTAGCCATCATCATGAGTTCAAGAGGACTCATCTCAGTTATGTTTTTCTTTACAACCTATGAGGTGTCAATTGACAACAATGATGGATCCACTACCAGTTCCCTACCAGATTCCCCTTGCTTCTCCTCTAATGATTTAACCTTAATAGCTTCCTCACTTGCACCAGTGGCTTCGCCACTTGGTACAGTCTTTGTAACTGTCGATTCCTCTATAGGAACTGTAACCTCAACATGTACATTTGTATCTGGAGGACTATTATCCTCAATATTAGTATCTTGTACAATATCAACCTTTTCACTCTTTGTACTTTCCGATATCTCAACATTTGACTGTACATTTGTATCTACTGGGGGCTTGATTTTCACTATCTTAATGCTCTTCACAATTGAGGGTGAAGTACCCATAATACCATTTCCTTTCCCTTCAACCAGGGTGTCTGTAGTGTCTATTTTTTATTCCGGTGAAGTAAAGAAACCTTTGTTCTCTTCAAAGAACTTAGCCCATGCCTTTTGGGTCTCCTTTATTATCTCATTTACCCTTCCTAGCATAAGACTGGTTATTCTATGTTTGTTGTTAAAGACCTTTCTATCTGCAACCTCAAGTGTCTTATCCATTTCCTCTGGAGTAATAGAATCACAAACAAATAACAACTCTTGAATTTTAATATTCTTGTCTTCTTGTACTGCTGATACTCTCCTAGCATCTAACATATCATACAGTTCTGCCAGTACTTGGTTTTCAATTTCTGTCAAGGCTTTCTTGTAAATATCCAAATATAACAAAATTGCTTCCTCTACCTCTCTTTGTTCAACATTGTCTAAACGATCATAGTAAAAATGTACATTCTTTAACATGTCATCCTTAGTTATTTCATCTACTAATTCTACACAATCTTTTGGTGGAATGATAGTTACGTTACCGGATTGAATTGTTATATCAATGTCATTCTTGTTCTTCCTTTTTGCAGTACCAGATGGAGCTGAAGGTGTTACTTATGGTGCTTACTTCTCTACCGGTAACTTGAATGTAACTCTTCTAACCGGTTGCTTTTTAGCTTCTACCTTGGTTTCCTTTGTTTTCTTCCTTATAACCCTCTTGAAAGCCAAGGGTGTGTCATCCTCAGATTCAGACTCTATTGTAACAGGCTCAATGTGTACATCTGGATCCTTCCTCTTCTTTCCTTTCTTCGAGACAACATCAATCAATTCTTTAATGTCCAGTGAAACCTTTTCTACAAACTCGCTTGCCTTTCCTTCCCTTTTCTCTCTCTTCTTTTGGTTTAACTCTGTTTCAACCTCTTGTGTCTTTTGTTTTGCAGTACCACAAGGTTTCTCAGCCTCATCAATAGGTGCATAAATTAGGATCTTTGCATAAGCATCGAGGATCTGTGCATCAACTTCATAGCCCATTTCCTCAATCAAAATCTTTCAGGGCTTAATCGCTTCCATAAGTGTTTCATCCTTCTTCACCATGAAGCATATGTCGATTGAGTTTTTTTCAACAATATGCTTAGGAACCCTTTCCCTAGACTTCATATACTTCTGGAATCCCTTAAAATATCCCCATACCTTATCATCTCTTTGACTTCCTAAATTAGCAATTGACTATTTCAATTGTCTCCCTACCGGGATATCAAATGCCCATTGTCTCTTCCAAAAATTGGGAGTGTCATTCATGAAAAATAGCATTAAGAAGACAATTAAGTTGCCATACCAGAAAGTTCCTTTCTTTTCACCTTTAATCTTTCCTAGGTTTATTAATAGTTCATCCAACATCCAACCGCATAGATCCAATTTCTCATTTTCTCTCATCATCTTGTAAGCTACGAAAATGCAGGAGCTAGAAACAGAATTCAGTCGGTTTGACTGAGTTACCTTATAACCGATGATCATGCTACCGAATCTAATGTCTGTGTCGATAATAGTGCTTATTTTCATAGATCTCCTATCTGATGTTGCACCAGTGATTTTGTTGACATAATCATTAGAAACCTTCTTATCTAGACATTGCCCAACTTGTGGTAAACCAGTGATTGCCCTGATGGCTTCCTTGGTGATCTTGTAAGGTCTATCCAACCAGATAAACTCCCTATGTACTCTGCTCAAAACATACCTAATGATTTCATCTTCGAATTCTGAAATGTCCAGAATGTCGGTAAACCCTAGGTCTTCAATGTGCTTGTATTTTGGTTTAACCTTTCCAGAATCTCCCATAAGCCCGCTCATGTACATGCCCTTTATATCAGATATCCCAAAATCCTCAATGTGACAATATATGTATGCCCTAACATCTTCAACATAAACAACTCCCTCTGGAACACGGGAAAATGCTCCAACCGAGTCATTTAGGGTAGCCACATGTGGATATTGCTTGAAAGTTGGCCTTGGATGGTCTTTGACCTCTACAAAAGTCAGATTTGCAACAAAGATAGGAATAGATGATGATCCCACTTCCATGATTAAAGAAAAATACCTGGTAATCACTTTCGATGAAACCCTAACAAACTCTTTCAGTCGATGGTGAAATCACTCAAGAAGAAATCTGATTGCTTTGAATCACCTTTGATCATTCTTAGTCGCTCTTAATCACACTGAATCACTCTGAATGCAAGTTAATTAAAAAATGAAGTGAATTCGACCTTTTATCCTCCAAGAAAAAGAAAAACCCTAATCTTTCATTGACATCAATGATTGACGGTGAAAGATACCGGATCTCGAACAAAACATCTCCATGTCGGATAAGCATCCCCAATGTCTGGAACATCTTCCAAAACCTCTTCCCGGGGCATATGCAACATCTTCATGAATTTTTCCTACCCCTAAGGCATCTGCCTTATTTACCGATTGAGCTACATGTCGGTGCAGGAGCAACCTCCTTTGCTAGATAAGTAACCAGTGCATTCCCATCTGTTGTTTGTTCTTCAGTCTTCTTGGCCCATCTCTGTATATGATCTTGTCGGATTTCATTTACCTTCTCTTTCCCTTTCTCATTTTATCCTCCATTACCAATAGGTGGATTTCTGCTTCTATAGAATTTAGCAATATGTCCAACCTCATTACATGTAACATTGTTTCTTTGAATTGCTTTGCTAAAACCGATGAAATTGCTTGACCTGCATTGATTAACCATATGTCCAAATTTTCCACATGCATAGAATTTAACATTCATTTTGCAATCTTCTGTCTTATGACCATACTTATTACATTTAGAACATTTACCGGGAGCAGAATCAGGGTTTTGATTTGCTCTGTTTCTACATTGCCTAGCCATGTGACCAAATTTATTGCAAACAAAACATCTACCATTAAATTTATAAGCATTAAACTTCCTTACTGGTGCCTTATGGTTTTGATATTCATTAGCAGTACCGAAACTTTGTCCTTTCTCAAATCCAAGTCCATTGGAATCTCCAATCTGCCTTTGTCTTTTCAGTAACTCATCTAGTTGTGCTAAACTAATCTTGAATTTTTCTTTATACTGACTTGCAGTAGTTAGATCATCTCTCAGAATTATCATTTGTCTCTCAAGATCTTGTTCATTACTTTGAGATTGTACTAAATCAGTTCTCAACATATCATTCTCATGAACCAACCTACCATATTCTTCAAATTTGTTCTTCAGGGATACAACAAGATTTTCTTCCTTTGTCCTCCAGTCTTCAATCTCCTTAGACATCCTCATGGTTATAGATTGCATTTCATTTCTCATGACCATGTTTTCCTAACTCGGCTTCTAACACTATTCCTTAAGTACATCTTTCTCTTCATCATCCTGATTTTGCAAAAGTTCCTTCCTCCTAGCTTGAACAGATGACAACCTTGTTGGCAATTGACACTCAATTGGTAGGTTTCGCTATGTTGTCATTGATGGAAACATGATATTGTGTTCCGGCTTCATGTTTTGATTCAGTTGTGTACCGACAGACACTTCATAGACACTACATCGACACTGGCACCGGCAAGACAAAAGGATTTCTTTGGTTACCGACAATGCAGGCCAACTTGGTTTAGAATAAGGTTATCGATATTGGAGGCTAACATCTCTTGGATCCGGCATCAATTTTTTTTTTTTATATTCATGCATTTATGTTATCTAGCCGACATGTAATTTGATATTGTAATTATCGTTGGAAGCCAACATAAGGCATGATAAGTTGTATAGGATATATAGGTCAGCTGGATTAGATCATTTTGAAATAGAAATGGTGATGGATATGTGAATGTGATACAATACGAAATATATCAGAGAGATTATGTATGTGAGGATATTTATGTAAGGGTTATTCCAGTAAAGGGTTTAGGGTTTCAGACCGGAATAGATAGAGCTTAAACCGAAACTGTATTCTGGCATAGAAGATGCTATCTTAGCAATTCAACACTTCTCTGGATTGTATTTTGGATATATATGTAGTCAGTGAGCCTTCATTTGTGATTCAGCAGTGTGCTCTAGTCTGTAAGCCTTCCTACAAGTGCAGACCCCTTATATTTTGTAATATCTCCTCATATGGCAAGTGGATTGATATTGTGGGTCACAAATCCCACCGTGGTTTTTCCTCTTTGAGGTTTTCCACGTATAATTTTGTGTGTTATGATTCTCATTTATGTGATTGGCTTATTGGTTGCTTTACTTCTTTCAATTCTGTATGTACCGGTAACCGGTTGGTGTATGTATTTTTTAATAAGGCTAAAATTGATCCTTCCGGTATAGCAATGATTTACCCCCCTCTCAGTTTTATTGGATTCCAACAATTGGTATCAGAGCCTTGTGCCTCAGAGGAAGTTTAACAACTTGAGGAAGATCCTGAATCTGGAATCCATGGATATGGGTTTGGAGAAACAACTTGAAATGGCACTTGAAGATTATGATGCTGAAAGGTTGAAGAACTTAAAGCTACAAGATGAATTGAATTCTACTAAGGAATCATTCATGTCCTACAAGATAGGCTATTATCTGTCCAAGCTAGGAGGAAGGAACTTTGCAAAGTCGGGATGATGAAGAGAAAGATGCACTTAAGAAACAATATCAGAAATTGAGTTAGGAGAACATGGTTATGAGAAATGAAATGCAAGCTATAACTATGAGAATGTCTAAGGAGATTGAGGACCTAAAGAAAAAGGAAGAAAATCTTGTTGTATCCCTAAAGAACAAATTTTAAGAATGTGGTAGGTTGGTTCATGAGAATGATATGTTGAGAACTGATTTAGTACAATCCCAGAGTAATGAACAAGAGCTTGAGAGACAAATAATAATTCTGGGAGAAGATCTAACTATTGCAAGTGACTATAAAGAATAATTCAAGATTAGCTCAACACAACTAGATGAGTTGTTGAAGAGACAAAGGCGAATTGGAGATTCCAATGGACTTGGATTTGAGCAAGGACAGAGTTCTGGTACTACTAATTAAGATCAAAACCATAAGGCATCAATAAGGCAATTTAATGCTTATAAATTTAATGGTATATGTTTTGTTTGCAATAGATTTGGTCACATGGCTAGACAAAGTAGGAACAGAGCAAATCAGAACCTTGATTCTGCTCTCGGTAAATGTTCTAAATGCAATAAGTATGGTCATAAGATAGAAGACTGCATAATGAATGTTAAATGCTATGCATGTGGAAAGTTTGGACATATGTCTAATTAGTGTAGGTCAAGCAATTTCATCAGTTTTAGCAAAGCAATTCAAAGAAACAATGTTACATGTTATGCATGTTATGCATGTTATGGGGTTGGACATATTGCTAAATTTTGTAGAAGTAGAAATCCACCGGTTGGTAATGGAGGATCAAATGAGAAAGGGAAAGAGAAGGTTAGTGAAATCCGACAAGATCATATTCAGAGATGGGTTAGGAAGACTGGAGAATAATCATCAGATGGAAATGCACTGGTTACTTATCTGACAAAGGAGGTTGCTCCGGCACTAGCAGGTAGCTCATTCGGTAATTGAGGCAGATGCCTTAGGGGTAGGCAAAATTCATGAAGATGTTGCATATGCCCTAGGAAGAGGTTCTGTAAGATGTTCCAGACATTGGAGATTCTTATCCGGCATGGATGTGTTTTGTTCAAGATCCGGTATCTTGCACCGATAGTCATTAATGTCAATGGAAGATTAGGGTTTTTCTCAGAGGTTAAAAGGTCGAATTCACTTCAATATTGATCACCTTGCATTTAGAGCGATTTTAGAGTGATTAAGAGTGACTAAGAGAAATCAAAGGCATTTCAGAGCAATCGGATTTCTTCTTGAGCGATTTCACTGGCAACTGGAAGAATTTGTTAAGGGTTTTCACTGAAAGTGATCAATAGGTATTTATCTTTAAACATGGAAGCGAGATCATCATCTATTCCTATCTTTGTTGCAAATACAACTCTAGTAGAGGTCAAGGACCGCCCCAAGTCAATTTTCAAGCGGTATCCACATGTGCCTACCCTAGAAGATTCGGTTGGAGAATTTTCCCGTGTTCTAGAGGGAGTTGTCTATGTTGAAGATGTTAGGGCGTACATAAATTGTCACATTGAGGACTTGGGAACATCTGAAACAAAGGGTATGTACATGAGTGAGCTGATGGGAGAATCTGGAAAGATCAAACCGGCATACAAACACATTGAAGACTTAGGGTTTACCGACATTCTGGACATCCCATAATTTGAAGATGAGATAATTAGGTATGTTTTGAGCAGAGTACATGGGGAGTTCATCTGGTTGGATAGACCTTACAAGATCACCAAGGAAGTCATCAGGGAAATCACTGGTTTACCATCGGTTGGGCAACATCTAGATAAGAAGGTTTCGAATGATTATGTCAACAAAATCACCAGTGCGACATCTAATAGGAGATCTATGAGAATAAACACTATTACTGACATGGACATCAGATTTGGTAGCATGATCATCGAGTATAAGGTAACTCAGTCAAACTGACTGAATCTTGTTTCCAGTTCTTGCATTTTTGTTGCATACAAAATGATGAGAGATAATGTGAAATTGGATCTATGCGGTTGGATGTTAGATGAACTGTTAATAAACCTAGGAAAGATTAAGGGAGAAAAGAAAGGAACCTTTTGATATGGCAACTTAATTGTCTTCTTAATGTTATTTTTCATGAATGATACACCCGGTTTTGGGAAGAGGCAATGGGCATTTGATATCCCAATAGGGAGACAATTGAAATAGTCAATTTCTACTTTAGGCAGCTAGAGAGATGATAAGGTATGGGGATATTTCAAAGCATTTTAGAAATCTATGAAGTCTAGGGAAAGAGTTCCTAAGCATATTGTTGAAAAATATTCAATCGACATATGCTTCATGGTGAAGAAGGATGAAAAACTTATGGAAGCGGTTAAGCCCTGGAAGATTTGGATTGAGGAAATGGGCTATGAAGTGGATGCATAGATCCTTGAGGCTTATGCAAAAATGTTGATTGATGCACCTATTGATGAGGCAGAGAAGCCTTGTGGTACTGCAAAACAAAAATCACAAGAGGTTGAAACAAAGCTCAACCGGAAGAAGAGAGAGAAGCAGAAGGAAAATCAAGCAACTTTGTTGAGAAAGTTTAACAAGACATTAAAGTATTAATTGATGTTGTCCTGGAGAAAGGTAGGAAGAGGAAGAATCCAAAAGTACACATTGAGACTGTTATAGCAGAGTCTGAATCTGAGGATGACACACCCTTGGCATTCAAAAGGGTTGTAAGGAAGAAAAAAGAGGAAACAAAGGTAGAAGCTAAAAAGTAAACGGTTAGGAAGGTTACATTCAAAATACCGACACAAAAGCAAGCACCAAAGGAAACACCTTCAGCTACATCCGGTATTGCAAGAAGGAAGAAGAAGAGTGACATCAATTTGACAATTCAATCTAGTAATGTGACTATCATTCCACCAAAAACTTGTGCAGAATTAGTAGAAGAAATCACTAAGGATGGCATGTTAGAGAATGTACAGTTTTATTAGGAACACTTAGAGGATGATGAACAAAGAGAGGTAGAGGAAGTAGTATTATTATATTTGGATATTTATAAGAAAGGCTTAATAGAAATTGAAAACCAAATACTGGCAGAATTATATAATATTTTAGATGCTAGAAGATTGTCAACAATGCAAGAAGACAAGTATATTAAAATTCAAGAGTTGTTATCTATTTGTGTTACTATTTCTCCAGAGGAAATGGAAAGGACACTTGAGGTGGCAGATAGAAAAGTCTTTAATAGCAAACATAGAATAACCAGTCTGATGCTAGGAAGGGTAAATGAGATAATAAAGGAGACTCAAAAGGCATGGGTTAAGCTCTTTGGAGATAACAAAGGTTTCTTTACTTCACCGAAATCAGAGTCAGACACTGCAGACACCCCGGTTGAAGGAAAAGGAAAGGGGATTATGGGTACTTCACCCTCGATTTTGAAAAACATTAAGATAGTGGAAATAAAGCCCCCGGTAGTTACAAATGTACAGGCAAATGTTGAGATACCGGCTAATACAGAGAGTGAAAAATTTAATGATGTACAGGATACTAATATTGAGGATAACAGTCCTCCGGATACAAATGTACATGTTGAGGTTACAGTTTTTATAGAGGAACCAACAGTTACAGAGACTACACCAAGTGGCGAAGCCATCGGTGCAAGTGAGGAAGCTATTAAGGACAAATCATCAGAGGAGAAGAAAGGGGAAACCGGCAAAGAACCAATAGTTGGTCCATCATTGTTGTCAATTGACACCTCGCGGGTTGTAAAGAATAACATAACCAAGATGAGTCCTATTGAACTCATGATGATGACAACACAAAAATTAATGAAGGATGGATCTACAGATAAAGGGATGATTGATTAGTCAATCACTATTTTACACAAACTAGTCCCGAAGTGCAAGATTGACAATGAGCTAGCCCATCCGGCAAGCTTAAGACAATTACTGAGCACATTTCAAAGGATTTTTAATCCTTACAACATATTTCAAACCGGCAAGCACTGAAGAGGTTCACTTAGGCTAAAAGAGTTGCATTTGATCAGGTGATTGAATCTGAGAAGAAGAAGATTGATGAAAAGCTGAAACTGATAGATAATTCTTTGAAGTAGTGTACAAATATTTATAGGGTATGTTGTAACACAAATATACTTATAGTTAATGTGGATAAGAAGATAAAAGAATTTTAGGAGAAAATTGCAAATATAGCTAATTCTTTTGATGGATTGACTTCATTGACTACATCCATTAATGGTCAAATTTTGATTTTGGAAGCCCAAATTTTTGTTCTTGAGAAGGAAAGAGACAAAATTATAAGAAGAGCTAGAAGTCTGAGAGGCTTGGTGAGTCCCCGGTTGGATTCACTCAGTGTAAATAAGAAAGGGTGTATGGATATGGTTGGAAAGCCCACACCGGCATAGGTAAGTGAGAAAGAGTCATTTGCACATATATTAAGTGGACTTGTATCTATTTTCGACACTTTTAAAAATGGTTGGGATACTTATCTTGAGCTATTGGAGAAGGCTTATCTGAAAATTTTAAAATTTGTTAAACTCCGGTAAGATATTTTTGGAATATTCATTGTACAGTTTCTTTTAGATCTTTGACATTCTTTTTAGAATTTTTGATGGAATTGATGTCAAAGGGGGAGTGATATAGATGTGAAAAATAATAGAAAGAGTTGTATACATTAAGGGGAGATATGGAGATATGCGAGTATGGAGTATTTTGCATTAATGAATATTCAGCTCAGGGGGAGCAGGCAGGATGAAACCGATAGATGAAACCTTTACCATTTTTCACATGAGTGTTGTCATCAATGCCAAAGGGGGAGATTGTTAGCAATTGACACTCAATTGGTTGGTTTCACTATGTTGTCATTGATGGCAACATGGTATTGTGTTTCGGCTTCATGTTTTGGTTCAGTTGTGTACCGACAGGCACTTCACAGACACTACACCGACACGACACCGACACCGGAAGAACAAAAGGATTTCTTTGGTTACTGGCAATGCGAGACGACATGATTTAGAATAAGGTTATCGGTATTGGAGGCCAACATCTCTTGGATCCGGCATCGGCAATTGTTTTTGATATTATGCATTTATGTTATCTAGCCGACATGTAATTTGATATTGTAATTATCTTTGTAAGCCAACATAAGGCATGATAAGTTGTATAGGATATATAGGTCACTTGGATTAGAACATTTTGATATAGAAATGGTGATGGATATGTGAATGTGATACAATGTGAAATATATCAGAGAGATTATGTATGTGAGGATATTTATGTAAGGGTTATTCCAATAAAGGGTTTAGGGTTTCAGACCGAAACAAGCAGAGCTTAAACCGGAACCGTATTTTGGCATAAAAGATGCTATCTTAGCAGTTCAACACTTCTCTAGATTGTAGTCTGGATATATATGTAGTCAGTGAGGCTCCATTTGTGATTGAGCAGTGTGCTCTAGGCTGTAAGCCTTCCTGCAAGTGTAGGCCCCTTATATTTTGTAATATCTCTTCATATGGCCAGTGGATTGATATTGTGGGTCACAAATTTCACTGTGGTTTTTCCTCTTTGAGGTTTTCCACGTATAATTTTGTTTTTTATGATTCTCATTTATGTGATTGGCTTATTGGTTGCTTTACTTCTTTCAATTCTGTATGTATCGATATACCAGTTGGTGTATGCATGTTTTAATAAGGCTAAAATTGATCCTTCCTGTATAACATTGATTCACCTTCCCCCCCCCTCCCCCCTCTTAGTGTTATTGGATTCCAACAAGCCTCTCCTATAGGACAAGAATGATTTACCTAGCAGAATTCAATTCATCTTGTAGCTTTAAGTTCTTCAACCTTTCAACATCATAATCTTCAAGTGCCATCTCAAGTTGCTTCTCTAACCCATATCCATGGATTACGGATTAAGGATCTCCCTCAAGCTGTTAAACTTCCTCCAAGGCACAAATCTCTGATACCAATTGTTGGAATCCAATAACACTGAGAGAGGGGGGGGGGGGGGTGAATTAGTGTTATACCGATCTGATAAATTTTAGCCTTATTAAAACATGCATACACCAACCGGTATACCGGTACATACAAAATTGAAAGAAGTAAAGCAACCAATAAGCCAATCACATAAATGAACACCATAACACACATAATTATACATGGAAAACCTTAAAGAGGAAAAACCACAGTGGATTTGTGACCCACAATATCAATTCACTGGCCATATGAAGAGATTATACAAAATATAAGGGGCCTGCACTTACAGGAAGGCTTACATCCTAGAGCACACTGCTCAATCACAAAAGGAGCCTCATTGACTACATATAAATCTAGACTTCAATCCAGAGAAATGAGTGAACTGCTAACATATCATCTTCTATGCCAGAATACAGTGTCGGTTAAGCTCTATCCATTTCGATTTGAAACCCTAAACCCTTTACCGGAATAACCCTTACATAAATATCCTCATATACATGATCTCTCAGATATATTTTGCATCATACCCCATCCACATATTTCATAATATCCTATATATAAAAAATGATCTAATCCAACTGACCTATATGCCCTATACAACTTATCATGCCTTATGTCGGCTTACAAAGATAATTACAATATCAAATTACATGTCGACTAGATAACATAAATACATGAATATAAAAATCAATTGTCAATGTCGGATCCAAGAGATGTTGGCCTTAAATACTGATAGCCATATTCTAAACCATGTCATCCTACATTGTCGGTAACCAAAGAAATCCTTGTATCATGTCGGTGTAGTGCCTGTCAGTACACAACTGAACCAAAACATGAAGCCAAAACAAGATACCATGTTGCCATCAATGACAACATAGTGAAACCAACCAATTGAGTGTCAATTGCCAGCATTAGTTAAGGGTGATTCTATATGTTAAAATCCCTTAACAAAACTTTTTCCATTGCTTCATAAATTAAGGAATCTTATCAATAAAGTGAGTGTAGTTAATAATCCCCAAACCTGAAAAGTTTGAATCATTTTCTTATTATCCTACATTATTTGAGCAATAATGATGCAACCCTAGTATAAAATATTGGTGACATATGCCACATTAATATTCCTTTACAAATAGATCTTGTTGCTCTAGGTTCTAAATGATTAGATTTAGGCGCCTCATATGATCCTTTTGTTCTTTAATACAAATTAAAATATCATCAAAAATTACAAAAATTAGACCATCTCAATTGACCATAGAATACCTACTGCACCATAAATTGGAAGGTAGCCCATGCATTGATCACCTTGAGTGATATAATAAGAACTCAATCTTCCTAACAAGGCATCTAAAAGTTGTGACTATCATTTGATCTCAAGGAACTCTAGGGCTTGTTGAAATCTTCTATATAATAGTGATTTTGGGAATAGATTATTGAACACCATACTATGCTGATTTAGAAATATTTGAATCCTAAAATAAATGTTAGTGTGAAAAGAGGTGTTATAAAACTACTTATCTTTATGGTGTATCAAATTCTCAAGCAGCTACCATAAATGATTGTTTGGCTTTTGCCTACTCCACTAATATTTAGATATAATATGGACGAGTGAATTTTTGGCAGCTAATGGAAAATTATGAAAAATGGCGGGTAATTGGACCGGAAATTAGCTATTTTTGTTCACGTCTTTATTTCCCCATGAATGAGGAGCCAAATATTTTTTTTAAGGTCAAGATTGTTCAAGTCTAAGTAGGATTATTGTTGAGTTTGTAATTAGATTTTATTTGAGTAGATGTAGTTGAATTTTAAAACATTCACAATAGTAAATAGTGTTGTACCATAGGCTTCTCTATTGTAAGCCTTTGTGGCAAATTTTGTTGAATTTCAAGTTTTATGTATTAATGAGCTCATCTATTCTTGGAAGGTGATAAGGTATGTCATGATGGATTTAGATTTTTATGGTTGATATTAGTTTGTTGTTGAAGATGAATGTGTGAATGTTTGAAGAGCTTCCTAGATTGGTTTCCTGTCGATGGGTACCTTGTCCTTGACTGCATCAGTTTGGTGTTATAGATGTTCACTGGGAAGAGTGTCGAGAAATTGATGTTGATGTGATTAAGGAAATGGAGATAAAAAGAATAAGTGTATGTGAGTTTCCCCAACAACAATTATGTTGGGTAGGAGGTGTGCTAGCTTCCTCTAATATAGAAAGTAGGTAGAGGAGCTTTACATCTTCCAGTCATTGTTTCTTATAGGACATGTGTAGGTTATTCAGGAAGACAAGTTGTGGACTTTGGTGGGTGTATGTGAATTCCTTATTATGAGAATATTTTGTGTGTCTTGTGTTCATGAGAGGCTTGTTTTTGTGTGGATGGCTTCAAAGAAAGATAATAAGGATGATCTCAAGGAGGGCTGTAATTTATTTATTTTTATTGAGATATATTTAAAGAGAGAAGTTGGGTTGAGATAGATAGAAAATATGTAGAGGAATCCAAATGGTTCATAGATGTAATGTAGATAGATACGATAGTTCAAATATGAGAAAAATAAAAGATGGAAGGTTTGTTCGTAGGAAAATGAAAGAAGATGATGAATTAATGTCATATATAACAACAATAGAGTGTTTATAGACATTTCAAGAAATTCTAGAAGGAGAAGAAGAGAAAAAGAATAATAGAGGATGGAAAAAGAGAGACGAGTGAAAGAGAAAAGCGAGAAACCAAGAAGTAATCATCTAGTAAGTTGCATTGAAGAGTGCAAGAATAAGATTGTAACAAGAAAATGTCTTTTGCAAGGCATGGAGAAGATAAAGATTCTAGTTGGAGAAGAATAAGAAATGTTGAAGCAACAACCAAAGAAAATAGATAAGTAAAGGGAGTTCTAGCATGTTGAAGATGTAACAATGAGTAGAGAGAGTGATGTTGAAACTAAAATTGATGAAGAGAAAGAAGTTTTAACCAATAAGAGAAAGATTGCAGTAATAGGTTCTTTAGATAGGACATGGAGACATAGGGTAATGTGGAGCAACAAAGTAGAGAAGAAAAAATAGAGGTATTGATATATATGACCTAGCTAAGTGAAAAATAGGATGATGAGAAGGTTGTAAAAATTGTACCTAAGGTGTTTACAAAAGATAAGATGAGTGAAGGGAAGAAAGATATCAATTTTTTAGATTCTTATAATCTTGTTTAGGTTGATTTATACACTTGTTTATAGGAAGATTGTTTATGGAAGTCATTCAGTTGAATACAAAAAGAATGAAGTGTGACAAGGAGGTAGTGAGTGTAGATGAAGAAGATTGAACAATTGAATCATTTATGTGATTCCTCACTTTAATATTTTGTTGTAGTGGAAGATAGAAAAGAAAAGAAGAAAAATGAATTCTTTGAAATATATCATGTGACCAAGAGTTGCGATGATAAAATATGTCTTTCAGAAGATATGCAAAAGTTGATTAATGTGGTGTAGTGCAAATATAAGTAACTTGATGAGATACCAAATGCACAAAATGGACCAAAAGCCATAGTGGTTTAACTAGAGATGCTTATAGAAGTAGATAAGGGGAAGCTAATCATGAAAATTTCTAATTTTTGTAAAGATTTATTTGCGAATGTAAAAAAAGTTGAAGAAAAGTTGATAAATATTTATGATTTTCTTAATTCTTGATAAAGTGGTGTTTGCAAGTATAAAAAGGAAATAATTATTTTTGATAAAAATAATGGTGAAGATGATTTCTAGTGGAGGTGGACAATAGGAAAAAGATGGTGAAAGAGAAAAATAAAGATGTTTAATTATGGTGGACATAAGTCAATGTGAGGAGTAAAAAATGAAGAATGTATTTGGTAGAGGGAGATATGGTTTAATTTAGCTAAGTGCTAGAAGAAGTGAAGAAGGAAGCCTTTATATAGTTGATATAATAATGGAGCTTGTTGTATAATGTGCAATTTCATTGTTTGCTAAAAGTTGTGAACCATGCCCAAATGCCTTTTACTCAATGAGTATGATACATTAGCACCTTAAGTGACCTCCCTTCCAATTGGCAAAAATTAATTAATTATGATAATTGTAAGGAAGTTAAGTAGTGGAACAACTTCCTACACTAACCTTGAGAGGAGGGTAATGCAATTTTTTTTACAGATCATTACAACAGTTACAAAAAATTAACATAAAGAAATATAAATAACATGCATACCACAACATAGCAATTTAAGCACACTTGAAAATGCTCCTGCCCAAAAATGCTCCCGCTCGCTCCCCTGCAACTGTTCTCCCCGATAGCAACTCAAATCCGGTCGCCGCCAATGCTCCTGGTCGTGCAGGTTTCTCCTAGGCGTCGGTGGTTGTTGAGGGCCCTCGCCCCAACTCTGCTCGGGTGTTGTGGGTTTTGTCTAAAAATTTACAGAGAGGGGGAGGAAGGGGGTTTATCTCTGTCTCCTGTTCCGCCTCTGTCGATGTGAATAAGGATTCAGATTGGGAAATAGAGAACAATGTGAATATTTTTACGGAGCATAGTGATATCTGTAGATTCAAGGGTATTTGGCCCAGCCTCCCGGAGTTGCATAAATGGATCTCTCATCACTGGGATCCTCTCATTTTCGGTATAGTTCACATATACCCTATGGCTAAAGGTTTCTTTGTTGCTAAATTTGAGAATGCTTATGTGTGAAAGCTCATCTATGAGAAAGATAATGTGCCGCTTTTGGCCAAACCTTGACACTTTGATTTTAACCCCCTTTCTGAGAAGTAACAAAATTCCAATTTGGGTTCAGCGTCCTACCTTCCTCTCCATTTGTGGGTTGATTCTCTCTTTGAGGAAATAGGTGATGCTATTGGGAGTTTCATTATGGTGGATAATGAATCCTTTGGGCTTTATCATACTACTTTTGCTTGCATTCTGGTGGAGCTAGATGTGTCTAAGGGACTACTAGCTGAGATTGTCATTAATTCCTCTTTTGACAGCTGGGTCCAAACTTTGGATTATGAAGGTATTCCTTTCAGGTGTCGTAGATGCTTTAAAACCGACCATGCGGCTCGGAATTGTGGGCTTGAGAAGAAAAATCCAGTGGCTTCATGGTGGTCGGGGGCCTCATACCAGCATTTCATGGTAAATAAATCTTTGGACTCTTCTAAAGAGTCGCTGGATGCTGGGGTTTCTACTATGGCTGGTTCGGATTCTTTAATGGTGAAGAAATATTCTTTGGATGCCACAAATGATTTTTCTGTGATTAAAGATGTTGTGATACAAGATGTTGTTTTCTCTTCTGCTGAAAATGGTTTGTTGTCTCTTACCCCACCGGCTGCTTCACTGTGTGTTGATACAACTTTTGCCCCATCTACTGGATGTGGTCCTGTGTCTGGGATGGTTGTTGCTCCCTCTACTGATGCTCTTTCTTCCAATTCAGATAGATCGATGCTGGGCTCTTCAAATTGGTCTATTGCGGCAGCTAAAGTTGAAGAATGATGGATTACTATAAAGGGGAAGCATTCAAAGACGTCCAAGCCTTCTATTGATATGAATCTTCGTTCCCACAAGGCCAGTTGTAAATCTTGAGATCCCTTGTAGTTGGTTGGTTGGGCTGGGTTTTTTGGCCCTATCTTGTTAAGGATGTAGCCTCATTCGGATTGAAGCAAGCAATATATATATATAATGAAAGTAACATTAACATATTATCATTGTATCCGATGACTTTCAAATCGTATTCGGTATTACTACTACCGAACTGTTATAAAGCATGATAGTATTGAGCACCATAAGTAAATTTAGTGCATAACTAATAATGGTTGACAACGTATAGTGAAGCGCTATGGCTATGTAGGGTCATGACCCTATGTGGCATGATGCCACGTAGGGGTCATGCCTCTACGTAGACATAACCCTTCACCTATATACATATGATATCGATCCTTGCAAAAAACAATAATCAATAACAGTGGCAATTACGTTTACAACAAGCAGTCGATAATAAATCAGTTATTCTTTGACAGAATCAAATATACATTAAAAGAAAAGACTATTGTTTTCTCTATCTCTGATCTATATTCCTTAACATGGTATCAGAGCCAAGTTGGTAGAGAAATAAATAAAAGATACTGACATTTTTAATTAAAGTTCATACTTGCATTCAGAATCAAAGGAAGAACAATCATGGTGAACAATGTTAGAGTGGAGGATAGACTCGAAGGCGTATCCAACTTTGTCTCACGGAAAATTTGAATTATAGCAATTCTTCAAGAACTCGAAATAAATGCATACATAGAAGAAGACACAAAGATGCCCAAAGACGAACCAGAGAAACTAATTGATGTTGTTAAAGATCATATTCTTCCAACCATATCAAAACTAACTACAACTTATGATATGTTCAAGACCATCCAAATACATATGAAATAAATAATGCAAGCAGATTGCTCACTTTAAAACAACAATTGATGCATATCAACATGAACAAAGGAGAAACAATCACATCCTATTTCATGAGGATTTCAGAGTTGAAAGACCAATTGTCAAGTATTGAAAATAATGTAGATGATATGGAGCTATCTCTAATAGCACTTAAGGGATTACCATCTAGTTGGGAATCCTTTATTCAAGGCATTAGTGCTCGACCGACACTACCAAAATTCGATCAACTCAAGAATGATTGCACTCAAGAAGAATCTCGACTAATTACAAGAGGGATGGGTCCAAACAAAGAGGGAGAAATTCAAGCACTACATGGTAACACAAGCAACAAAGGGAAAAAAAAGAAGTTCAAACGGAAGAGAGGAAATAATCACAAAAACAGGGACTTCTCCAAGATTCAATGCTACAGGTGTGATAAATTTGGACACACTCATAGGTTCTGCCCAGAAAGAAAGAAAACCCAAGCAACCATAGTTGAAGTCAAGGAAGTAGAGAATCCTCTATTCTTCTTAGCTTTATCAAGTGAACTAAATTCAAACAAGCATGTGTGGATAATTGATAGCGGAGCATCACGACACATAACCAGATTTAGAGATCAATTCGAAACCTTTGAAGGGCACTCAACTAAAGAAGTTACAATTGGAGACAATTCTACCTATCCATTGAAAGGAATTGGGACCTGCTCAATTAAATTAAGAACATGAGTTACATTACAATTGAAAGATGTTCTTATTGTACCGGGTATCAAAAGGAATTTGGTCTCTATTTCAAGACTAGCTGATCAAGGATATCACGTCACCTTCCATGAAGATAAAGTTCAACTCTGGCCTAAAAATTCCAACATAAAGAATGCTATTCCTATAGGATCTAGAGATGGTAGTTTATATAAACTATGTAATGCTAAAAAAAAAGCACTAAATCTTGAAGTATCAAATTCTAATGAAATTTGGCATAGAAGATTAGGACATCTTCGATTTAGTGCCCTACCTTCTATAGGAAAGATCACCACAGGATTACCTAATCTAAAATATGATCATGTTGGAACTTGTAAAGGATGTGCTCTAGGGAAGAACTCAAAAGGGTCATTTCCTTCAAGTGAACACAAATTAAAAGTTGTACTAGAACTTGTCCACACTGATTTGTGTGGTCCAATGTCATTACCATCACTAGGGGGCTTTTTGTATTACATGATATTTGTTGATGACTACTCTAGGAAAACTTGGATCTATTGCATAAAAATCAAAGAATCAAATGAAGTGTTATTGAAATTCAAAGAATTTAAAGCCTTAGTGGAAAATCAAACTGGAAAGAAAATAAAGACTCTAAGATCAGATAATGGGGGTGAATATATCTCTGAAAATTTTAAAGAATTTTGCATTTATGTTGGGATTAAGAGGGAATATATAGTACCTTATAATCCTCAATAGAATGGAGTAGCAAAAAGGAAAAACAAAACCATCATCGAAGCCGCTAAAGTCATGATGCATGATCAAAATCTACATATCTCATTCTGGGCTGAAGCCTCAAATACAGTTGTGTACATTCAAAATAGATGCCCTCATTCAATCTTAGAGAATATAACACCTAAAGAAGCCTTTACAGGGAATAAACCAGATTTAAGCCATCTAAGAATCTTTGGTTGTCATGTATATATTCACGCTCCTAAAGAAAAGAGGACCAAACTAGAACCCTCTGGGAAGAAAGGCATATTTGTTAGCTACAGTGAAACCACTAAAGGATACAGAGTCTATATTCCGAGACAAAGATCTATTGAAATCAGTAGAGATGTCAAATTTGAAGAAGATGCTACTTATAAACTCTCTCTAAGTGCAGAAGATGATCAAACCACAGAATCAGATGAAAATCCTACAATTGAGAATCAGAGGGAGAATAGCATAGAAGATCATGAACCTCAATCATCTAATTTTGAGAATGCTGAAAATCCTAACAACAAGAAAAGACCACTATGGGCAAGAAAGATGATTGAAGAAAATAATGTGGAACCTGATGAAATCTTCAGAGAGAATAAGAAAACAAGAAGTAAATCATGCTATGTTGCACTCATGACCGAGCTTACAAAATCCGAACCAACAAATGTTGAAGAGGCTTTAACATGTCAAGCTTGGAAATATGCAATGATTGAGGAATACCAATCTATCTTAAAAAATGATGTCCGAGACATTGTACCTAGACCAAAAGACAAATCAGTTGTCTCTTCAAAGTGGTTATTCAAAATCAAATATGCACTAGATGGTAGTATTGAAAAACACAAAGCCGGATTCGTTGCCAAGGGGTTTTCTCAAAAGGCTGGAATTGACTACAAAGAGACATTTGCTCCAGTTGCCCGATATACTTATGTAAGAACCATTATTGCCATTGCAGCGTCTAAAGGGTGGAAGATACATCAAATGGACGTAAAGACCGCATTTTTGAATGATGTTATTGAGGAAGAAGTATATATAGAACAACCTGAAGGCTTTGCTACACATGATAGAAACCTCTATGTGTGTAAACTGAAAAAAGCTCTCTACGACCTTAAGCAAGCTCCCAGGGCATGGTATGAAAGGATAGATAGTTATCTCTCCAAGCTAGGATATTCCAAAAATGAAGCAGATCCTAACATATACTTCAAAATATCGGATGGTAACATGTTAATACTTGTTCTCTATGTTGATGACTTGTTGATAACAGGAGAAGATCATCTTATTGCAAAATGCAAACAAGATCTTGTGGCTGAATTTGATATTAAGGATCTAGGTCTTCTGCACTATTTTCTGGGTCTAGAAGTATGGCAAAAAGAGAATTATATTTTCCTAAATCAAGGAAAATACACCACTGATATCTTGACCAAATTTGGTGTGATGGATTGTAAACCTCTATCCACTCCAATGGAAACAAATCTTCATAAGCTCAAAAGTGAAGCAGTAGATTTAGAACCTACAGATCCTACATACTATAGACATATTATTGGATCTCTTATGTACCTGGTAAACACTTGCCCTGATATTTGTTACGCTACTAATGTGTTAAGTCATTTCATGTGTGAACCCAAGAAGATTCACCTAATGGTTGCTAAGCATATTTTGAGATACTTGTATGGTACTATTGGACTTGGCCTGAAGTATGAAAATGTTGAGATACAACTCCAAGGGTATTCTGATTTCGACTGGGCAGGCAGTTCCATTGATCGTAAAAGTACAACGGGGTGTTGTTTTAATCTTGGATTGGCTATGATATCCTGGTTTAGTAGAAAACAATCAGTAGTCGCTCAGAGTTCCATTGAAGCCAAATATATGGCTGCCTCCATGGGAGCTCGCAAAGCAGTGTGGTTAAGGAAATTGCTAGTTGGAATATTTGGGAAGCCCCTGAACCCCACTGTGATTCACTGTGATAATCAAAGTTGCATCAAACTTTCTGTAAATCCCATTTTTCATAATCGATCCAAGCATGTAGAAATCCCTTACCATTACATAAGAGATATGGTAGACAGAGATGTTATAAAATTGACCTACATCAACACTGAAGAGCAAAGTGCCGACATATTCACCAAACCTCTTGCAAATTTGAAAGTGGAGTACTTTAGAGGTAAACTTGGTATGACTAATTTATAATTGAAATTTATGATATTGAATCTCAATCATATGTAATTTGATATATACTTGAATATTTTTTATTCAATATTGCAATTGTGTGTTATGTCATGAAAGGTGACGATCTTTCATGTGATGTATGTGTAAGATCGCTATTGTAAGGTGATGACCTCAACAATAGCCTGATCTGTTATCAAGATTGACTACATTAAGTTGATGTCCCGGAATGTGCCAGAAATCTTGATACTAAATTTGTTATGTTGAGTTATTGATTTGGTATCATTAAGTGTTGTTCCGAAATATGTCAGAAATTATGGTAACAATCATATCATGATTGACTACATTAATTTGTTGTCCCAGAATGTGCCGGATGTCATGATACTAAAATTATTGCACCTGTGATAATGACAATTTTACAGTTGTCACTAAGATCAAGGTTGTTATCTGATAGACTTCATGTAATTGTTGTCCCAGAGTGTTAGATATCAGATAATTCATATCTCCCTGAGATATGAAGTATTTCACTGGCAAGCATTAATGAGTGAATGTATATGCTCATGCCAAATGAATATATATCTAGAATGTTGTTTCTTAAAAATAATTATGAAATTCAATTCTCTTTTGCTAAGATGGAGTGTTAAGGATGTAGCCTCATTCGGATTAAAGCAAGCAATATATTATCACACACACACACACACACACACACACACACACATTTAATGAAAGTAACATTAACATATTATCATTGTATCTGATGACTTTCAAATCGTATTCGGTATTACTACTACCGAACTGTTATTAAGCACGATAGTATCAAGCACCGTAAGTAAATTCGGTGCATAACTAATAATGGTTGACAATGTATAGTGAAGTGCTATGGCTACATAGGGTCATGACCCTACGTGGCATGCCACGTAGGGGTCATGCCTCTACGTAGACATAACCCTTCACCGATATACATATGGTATCGATGCTTGCAGAAAATGATAATCAATAACGGTGGTAATTACGTTTACAAGTAGTCGATAATAAATAAGTTATTCTTTGATAGAATCAAATATATATATAAGATATAAATTGAAAGAAAAGACTATTGTTTTCTCTATCTCTGATCTATATTCCTTAACACGTCTTTGGTTGGGTTGCCTGCTATCTTTCGGGGCAAACTCTGTTTTTTGGATGTGGCTCTCTCCTCTTTGTTGAGCGGTCAAGTTCTATCCCTTGTTTGATTTGTAAGGGATTTCAAGTCCCTTCAAACCCTGTTTTTCACGTAATAAAAAACAGAGCAATTTACATGGAGAAAATCCTTTTAGGAGAAAACCCCCACTCTCCAAAAGCTACCCAATATATTATTCAAAAATCAACAACAAATTACAATATACTTGCGAAGCAAGCTTCTTACAGGAGTACCACTAACGGGATCTAAAGACAATTCAACAACTATTAAACTCTAATAACACATCACAATACAATAGTTGTAATACAATCCCCTCTTAAAATATGGTTCCCCTCTAGGGTAAACACAATGCTCAAAATATCCACTGTTAGATCTATGACCTAATGATAAACGGTCAAGATTTACAATGATAGATTATATGTGACCCCCAAGTTGGGGGCTACGCCTCCGAACCCCCAATGGTCAAGGGCAAGCCCTAGATCCCTTGTCTTAACCCCCGTCCTAACGTATCAATAGTAAACTTTTATCAATAGTGCTCTTTTATCATTGCAAGGTTGAGACACCATTTTCCTAACAATAATCTCCCATTTGGGCATGCTTCTACCATTTCGTATGCTCATTTTCATTGTTTATTTTCTGTGATGAATTTAAAATTACAACAAGACATGGGTTTTCTAATAGTGGAAGTTTGAAATTTATTTGACATTTTCTTTAAGGAGTGGAGTAGTTTGTGGTGAATCCAATTCTTTGACATGTTGTTTCTAGTAATGGTAGTTATCAATTATAATTGTTTATCTTTTCCCTTCTCCATCAACAACTTGATATATTACAAATGAGTAGATTATTGGTGGCTAATGTAGAATTTGTTGGAAATAAACCACACTGCCTCACAATGGGCTGGCCAAAGGGAGGATAGTAGCTTAGTTGGTAGAGCACTCCAACGGCTAATGGTAGGTCTTAGGTCGAGTCTTAGTTGGTCCATACAAGCAGTTCAACATGTGGTATCAAAATTAGGCTACAAGTCCCAAGCACCTGTAGTGTGGCTTAAGGGAGGGCGTTGGAAATAAGCCACACCCAAACCAATGATGAGTTGCTCTAAGAGGAGCCGATAGCTTAGTTGGTAAAGTACTCTAGTAGCAAATGGAAAGTCATAGGTTCAAGTCCTAGCTGGTTCATATGAATAGCAATTCAACAAAATTATGGAAAATAATAGGCTGTTGGATTTAAAATCAACTATTTTGTTCAAATTTTTTTCCGTGGAAATGACAAGAATGTTCAATTCTAAGTAGAGTGGCTTTTAAGTCTAGTTAAATTCTATTTGTGTAGTCATAGTTGAAGTTTAGAACTTTCTCAATAGTGAATAGTGTTGTACTTTAGGTTTCTTTACTATAAGCCTCTCTGGAAAATTTTATTGAATTGGAACCTTTATGTATTGATGGTCTCATCTATTCTTGGAAGCTGATAAGCACTGTTATAATAAATTCGGAGTTCCATGTTTGATATTGGTTTGCTGTTGAAGATAATTGGCCTGTATGTTTGAAGAGCTGCTTGAATTGATAGCCCTTCAATGGGTACCCTGTCCTTGACTGCCTCAAACAACATCTAAATGAACTCACAAAATCATATACCTAATATGGAACGTATAACTATTCTCGCATGACATAGACAAAATATAATATAAGTAATCCAAATAAAAAAATTCTACAAAACGGTACAAGTTGATTGTGAGCCCTTCTCTCCCATTTCCTGCTGGTCAAGCATCTTTCCATTTACTTGAAGGGTTCCTTGCCTTTTTCTTTTCCCCCATTTTCCACCACCCTCTCCAGTTTTCATTCAATACATATACGGGTTTCCTGAAATCAATTCAATGAAATGTCCATGTTGCAGTAAAACAGGTCTTTGACAGATATCGCAACATATATATAAGCAGTGATCTACATCGGACTCCATGCATCCAAATCTGTGAAGGCATCAGCATGGTCTAGATTGCGAAATGCTCAAACAAGCCTATTTTCCAGATGGCTTCATCGAGTATCACAAATGATCTCTGCAAGAGCATTGTCCTTGTTAAAAATGATCGAAACAGTTTAAAACTGCAAGAGCATTGTCCTTGTTAAAAATGATCGAAACAGTTCACATCTGCAGGAGCATTGTCGTTAAAAATGATCGAAACAGTTTAAATCTGCAAGAGTATTGCCCTTGTTAAAAATGATCGAAACTGTTCACATCTGCAAGAGCATTGTCCTTGTTAGAAATGATCGAAACGGTTCACATCTCTCACGACAATTTCTCTCCAACAATTTTGGAGATGAATTTCATTGCGGTGTGGCTAATGGCAATCGGCACATACTCGAAAGTTTTTAATACTCTAATTTGTTCCTGGCGGCACGTTTAACAGACCAAATACAATTGCCAGCTTTTCACTATGGTGGCAGAGAAATAAAATTCATTTCCTCTTCCATATCATTAAGTGAATGTCTTGAATCTGGAAAGTACCCTGCTGCCTACATTTCCCAAGCACTTTCTCCAACTTTGCATATATCTCTTGGGTCAGGGTGTGATCTGTCTCCTATGCAAAAAGCATGTACCATTTTATGGCCTTCAATCCAACTACATCCTGGTATCTTTTTAATTCCTCTATCTTTCATCAATCTCCTTAACATTTGAACTTCACTCCACCTTCCCACTTCTGCATAGATGTTTGAGAGAAGAACATAAGTCGCAGAATTTTTAGGATCCAAATCAAAAAGCAGCATCGCTGTAAATACCCCTAAGCCTATATTCATATGTGATCTGCAGGAACCAAGAAAACACATCCACACATCCACTACAGGTTTAACTGGCATCTTAATTATAAAGTTTAGGGCATCCTCAAGACATCCAGCACGGGCAAGAAGGTCAACCATGCACACATAATGATCAACCGTAGGTGTAATGCAATACGGATTGGTCATATGATTGAAGTACGTACAGCCCTCCTCCACTAAACCTGCATGGCTGCATGCAAATAGAACACAAGCAAAGCTTACAGTGTCAGGATATGTTCCAGAGTTCTTCATTAATTCAAAGATTTTGAGAGCATCTATGCAAAATCCATTTTGTGCGTATCCCACAATCATGGCATTCCATGAAACCATATTTCTTTGGGGCATTTTGTCAAACAGTTGGCACGCTTTTTCTATGCTACCACATTTTGCATACATGTCTACAAGGGCACTTGCAACTACAACATTTGACAAAACCCCTCCTTCTATTATGCCTCGATGGATATCCATGCCCTGTTCCAAAGCTCCCATTTTGGCACAAGCTGGGAGGATGCTGGCAAAGGTTGTGGAGTCTGGCTTTGCACCTGCCACTTGCATTTGCTTGAAAGTTCCTAAAGCCTTTTCAACATATCCATTTTGTGCATACCCTACAATCATTGCAGTCCATGAGGTCACATTTCGCTGAGGCATTTCGTTGAACAATTCGCATGCCTTGTCTATGCTTCCACATTTTGCATACATGTCTAGCAGGGCACTTGCAACTACAACATCTGACAAGAATCCCCCCTCTGTTATACTTTGATGGATATCCATGCCCTGTTCCAAAGCTCCCATTTTAGCACATGCATGGAGGATGCTGGCAAAGGTTGAGGAGTCTGGATTTACACCTGCCAATTGCATATGCTTGAAAGTTTCTAATGCTTTTTCGGCAAATCCATTTTGTGCATATCCTACAATCATCGCAGTCCATGAGACCACATTTGGTTGAGGCATTTTGTCAAACAGTTCACTTGCCTTGTCTATGCTTCCACATTTTGAATACATGTCTACCAGGGCGCTTGCAACAACAACATCTGACAAAAATTCCCCTTCAATTATGCTTTGATGGATGCCCATACCCTGTTCCAAAGCTCCCGTTTTGGCACAGGCTCTGAGTATGCTGGCAAAGGTTGAGGAATCTGGCTTTACACCAGCCAATTGCATTTGCTTAAAAGTTTCTAGAGCTTTTTCAACAAACGCATTTTGTGCATATCCTGCAATCATGGCATTCCACGATATGACATCTCTCTGAGGCATTCTGTCAAACAATTCACGTGCCTTGTGCATGCTTCCACATTTTGCGTACATATCTACTAGAGCGTTTCCAACTATAATATCTGAGAAACATCCACTTTCAATTGTGCTTTGATGGACGTTCATGCCCTGTTTCAAAGCTCCCATTTTGGCACAAGCAGGGAGGATACTGGCGAAGGTTGTGGAATTTGGCTTTACACCTGCCACTTGCATCTGCTTAAAAGTTTCTAATGCATTTTCAAGAAACCCGTTTTGTGCATATCCTGCAATCATTGCAGTCCATGAGATGACATCTCTTTGAGGCATTCTGTCAAACACTTCACGCGCCTTTTCAATGCTCCCACATTTTGCATACATGTCTACCAGGGCAGTTGCAACTACAACATTTGACAAAATTTCTCTATCCTTTATGCTTTGATGTATGTGTATACCCTGTTCCAAAACTCCCAATTTGGCACAGGCTGGAAGTACGCTAGCAAATGTGAACTGGTCCGTTTGGAGACCTGTTCGTTGCATTTGGTGAAACAGTGTGACTGCCTCCTGAGGATTCCCATGTCTCTGGTATGCTGCAATTATTGTATTCCATGAGACGCTGTCTCGTTCTTCACTGTGGTCAAACACTTTACGAGCATCCAACAAACTTCCGCCCTTGACATACATGTTAATAAGTTTATTATGAAAAAGTTGTGCGTGTAGCAAATGCATATCGCCTGTGAGGGATGGAGGAGTGGATTTTTTAACCATGCGAAAGCGCATTCTTGACAGTGCAGGTCTGCAATAATTGAATATATGTAGAGGAATCTCCATGATTGAGATGATTGCAGTGGCATTTTATGATTGTAATTCGATAGTGGAAAGCGTACGATGTTAATCAGTCTTAACTCTCCCAAAATAAAGTGTGCCAGTGGTGAGCATTTTGGCTTCCATTAACCTAATTGCACACCTAAATTACTTCTTTGAAGATAAGGTGGTTTCCACTTGAAAAAATGTCACATAATCCAAGCCTCTAATTGAAGTTGTGGCTTTTAAGGAAAAAATTAAGTTATATTTTCAAAATGAAATCATAAATAAAGAACAAATTAAGTAGGGAGTGCATTATAATAAGTAATTTGGAGGAGGTTTTAATTATCTAGGTTACTCCATCTTTCACGAAGTAGGGCTTTGCTTTCTTCCACAAGCTTCCAATCAATGAGAGTGGTGTTTTCTCCTTCCTTTAAGTTCCTCATGTTAATATGGGTTTGCACATTTCATTGTATATGAATATTCTTTTATGATGAGATGACAAGTGTTAAATAAGGCAATTTGTCTTGATCATTGAAGATGTCCACTAATGAATTTGAGAGGATGATAAAGACTATTAAGTAAAGGACAACTTTTTTTCTAGTGGTCATTCAAAAGAATCCAGTCAAAAGGTTTCCCATTTGGTGATGAAGTAAAACCTCTTTATGAATGGCAAGACTTTGATTGACTGCACAACACTGTCCTTGGTGGGAAGATTTGTCAAATGTAGACAAAAAGGGAGGGACCCTAGCAATAGTGTAGGGAGAATTCTCTTAGTCATTCTTCAAGGTCTAAAGTTTGATTGACTGCACAACAATGTCCTTGGTGGGAAGATTTGTCAAATGTAGACAAAAAGGGATGGACCCTAGCAATAGTGTAGGGAGAATTCTCTTAGTCATTCTTCAAGGTCTAAAGATCTTGCACTTCAAGGGCCACATTATTGGCATGAACTTGTATCTACATTAACACATTAAAGATCACTAGCAATTAATTGTGTGTAGCAAACTTGGAACCCACATCAAAATTACTAAATGTAGCCAATTTTTTAGTTTTCAGTATATGCAAAATTACTAAATGTAGCCAATTTTTTAGTTTTCAGTATATGCAAAATTTCATTTCCAATTTGTAAGCATGTCATAGATAAGAGGTATTTGGATGGGAATTTGAACCCATCACCCAACATACCATTATAACATGTGAAATATTTAGGCCAAAATAACCCAAAGAAGACATGAATCCATTGCCAAACATTTTATGTAGAAGTGTGAGTATAAAATATATGCAAAAAGAGCTTTTATTTTACCACACAACAGGCATTTTGAATTCGAAACTCTTAGATTTATTAGATGACTTCCTTTAACAAAGCCCTAGTATAAAAATACCATGTAAATAAGTGGTCTAGGTTCCATCAATACATTCCAAATTGTTTGGTTGTTCTGTATGAAAGGATTTTGCAAGGACCATTTAGTATTGAGTGTGTAAATCATAAGAAGATGCAATAACAATCACTCTATCTTTTCAAGGAATATAATTGTAAAAGAGGTATTAACATACCACTTATGATCCTTCCACTACGACTCAGTAAAGCACAAAATGTTTTTTACAAGTGCCATGATGACACTACCTCAATTATCATTTAAAAATGTCCTTTGCCTATAAGACATAAAGTAAACTTTTTCATAGCTTGAAACTAATAAAGCCAAGTGGAATTTACCTTGGAGTACAAATCTTATAGATTCCTAACTCCTCTTCCATATAGCTTAAAAGGGAATGCATCCAAGGAATAACCACTAATGGTTTATTTTGAAACATATTGGTGGGAGAGCACCATTTGGACTGACGGTTGATGGATAGAATAATACAAAATCCAACTACATTCCAAATTAACTATGGTTTAATATCTTTAAATGCTTTCCATATAATTGTGACAACATAAGTGCTACTAGTTTTGATTGAAACTATAGAGATTCAATTGAGTCATTGTCTAGGTCATTTTAGATAGTTCTCCCCTAATGAGAGTCGTATGCAATATAATTGTGTAGTAAGAGTTTCTTGTCTTTATTTCCATATAAAACTCTATCACAGCTCTGCTAGGGTTTTGCATGTTGCTTGTGTTGGTTTCCCTTGCGTCTGTCTGTTGCATTTACTATGGGACTTTTGTAGATTATTATGGCCTTAGCCCAATAGTTGATGTTGGGGTTGGTGCTCTGGCATTGGGTGACTATGGAACCCCTGAACAAACCACCCAAGAAATTTGTTCCCAAGGTGTTTCATGAGGTATGTCTACCCCTAATGTTTTGCTTCTAGTTCAAGATTTTGATAGTGCTTGCCATTGGCTTGAGCAGTTTACTTTGATTAGTTGTTTTGTTGGGAGGGTTCCCCCTGAAAGCATGCTTTGTGACTAGGTTGCCAAGGCTTGTGCTCCTTACATCATCCGCCTCAATGGCATCTAAAACTTCACCAAGGGTTTTTTTCTTTTTCAGTTTGTTGAGTCTAATCATGTCCTGGCCATTTTTCAACATGGGCCCTGATTCGTGCGGTCCTCCCTTTTGGTTTTTCAACCATGGTCATGAGACTTTCCGTTTTTCAACCATGGTCATGAGACTTTCCGGTCTCAAATGATAAAAATCTTAAAGTTCTCATCTAGGTTGAACTCTCTAATTTACCTTTGCCTTGTGTCATGAACCAGTTTTAGGTTAATAAGTTTTAGATTAAATTATTTTGCTAGACATTGATATTATTGATGATATTGACATTATGATGCTAATAAATGTGCTTGACGACCTTATTTTAATGTGATGTTAATTATCATCCTATTTGATATTATTGATGACATTTTTAATATAATGTGCATTATGTGATGATGATCTGACGATTTCGTGGAGTGTGAGGTGGATGCAAGGTCGACTGTCGAAGGCGGACATATGACCTCAAAGGAGTATCCTAGCTTGTTGGTAGTAACTCACATAATGTGACCCTATACACACAAATTAATAATAATAATTAAATAAAATTAATTTCATTAAATATTAAAATCAATTTAGAAAGTTTATAATAAATAAAATTATAATATTAACTAAATTCGAATTTAAGATTTTTAAAAGTTAAAATTATTAAAATTTGAACTTAAACATGGTTTAAAATTAAGGCAGGAGTTAAAAATTAGAACGTAGAGATGAACTCCCTGTGACTCCAATCGAACTCTTGATTTTGCTTAAGTTTTGTATTCGTTACTTTCCCTTGAGTGGCTAATCCAATTTGTTGCTGATACAACCGATTTCTCCTTGTGAGTAAGTCAATACCGTTTGGGTCTCTGCTCTAAATTTGAATGGTAGGTTTCTTTATTGGATTATTGGGTACACATATATCGGGTGAAAGTCGGCAACTAATTTCTTGGGAAATCGCTATTATATATCTGCCCTGCGATTCTCTATTACCCTCTCTTATGCTTCTCCTTCTAAATTTCATTTACTGTTTGATTGCCGTTGAAATCGGTCTCATATGAATCTCTAAAATTAACATATCAATTCATTCCATCTACATAGATTAGAGCATTCTTGCTGACAATCGACTCATCCGGAGTAAAATTGATCGGCAAAACACCTAAGACGCACATATATATTCTCTTGTTACCATTTGATTAGTTGTTTTCTTGATTTCAATTAAATGAATCAAATTTACTAGTATTCATATTTAAAATTGAAAATAGAGTATACGTCCAAGAAACAAAACTTTAATGATAAATGAAATAAACCGGAGGGGTAATGTTGTCGTCTATGATGGATGTTATTGGAAATATGTGCTTGATTATGGGATAAATTAGGGAAGGATGTTTTTTTTTTCACCTACCTCAAAAGGGTTGAAATTGGCCAATAACTTAATTAATTCACTCTTTGCCATAACACATGTAGCTAAGTTCAACAGTTTGGTTGTTAGATACTACATGCATGCACAGGTTCCATTCCCGATAGTTGATTTTAGTTTGCTAGGAAACTTCGTCGTGAGAGACAGGAGCTTATCATGAGCATCGAGAAGCGTAAGCTTCGTTTGGATGGGTGGATAAAACACCTTGGTCATATGTTGGTCTTCAAGTTTGCAGATGAAGGTGAGTCTGATGGCAATAGAGACACTACATTCGGAGACAAAGATTCATAATTATGACATTGTAAAGTCCTATGGACTATCATATCATTGTATAATGTATGATTGTACTTATGATGTAACTGTGAAATGACCTATGTGGTCTCATGAAATAAGCTATGTAAGCTACGTTAAGGACCTTTGAGGTCTAATGATGTGAACACGATAGGAAGTCGCCTTGTAAATGTACTAACAGAAAAAGTAAGGAAACACTAACACAGTAACCTACTAACATGTGCATGACCCATTGTCTATGTGTTTTTGTCATTTAGTTTCTATCTTTTCATTTCATGAATGCTTAGGATGATGCTTATTTAAGTTTTCTAAGTTTACTTTAATCATAAGCACATAAATTACGAGTTTACATACTTATCAATCTTCATGTTATTACACGCATTTCATCTTTATCTTTCTTATGTATGCGCGATGGATCTCTTATGCACTCATGCTAATAATAATTTCTATTCATCAATATCTTAATAAATGTATATTAGATTTAATTAGGATTTAATTGTGATAGTTTAATTAAGGTTAGGACTAGTGAGTCCTTACACCTTGTTGGTCATTTTTGCAAACCATAGCCCAATCTCTTGGCAAGGTTGTTAGTGTTGAGCCCGACCGTTTTTATTATACTTGCCCACATAAGCGAGTCTTTGTTGAGGTCGACTTGTCTCTGGATCTCAAAGATAGAATTGATATTTAGATTGGTGAGATTTGTCACACCCAAAAGGTTTTGTATCTAAAATTTTCGAATACTTGTTTCTGTTGCCAGTCCTCAAAGCACAAGATTAAGGATTGCTCTTTGGCAGCCCTAAAAATTTGCTCTCCTTCAAAGGAGTCGAAACTGTCTTCCTCTTGTGTGGCTCCTAAGGTCGAAGAAGGGTGGATGACCATTAATCGCAAAGGCAAGAATTCTAGGGCTTCTAGAAAATCTTCGGCTTCTGGTGATTATCAGTTGCAACTGCAACCTTAGGGCCAAAAAGAGTAGCTTTCTCAGCTCATTTTTCCATTAGCTTCAAACCCTAAGGTGTAGGGGAAGGATAAAGCTAGGGATGGTGTTGTTCACTCTGCTTGGGTGTGCACTCCTCTCCCTGCCTCCATAGTTACAACATAGTCATCTTCTCTCTATTGTTCTCACAACCCTTCTAGGGGTGACAAGGAAGATGGGCAGGCATTGGAAAAGTGTCAGGTTTCTCAACCATAGAATATCACCTTCTTGCATAACATTTTATCCCCTCTTGAGGATAACAATGACATGCATGAAGTTTTTTCATGAATTTCTTATCATGGAATGTTCGAAATCTTACAAACCTCTCTATAAAGTTTTCTGTAAAGAATATTCGACATAAGATTGTTGGTTTAGATGTTCTCTTCCTACATGTTAAAATCTATGTGTTTATGTTGCATGTTGCTTGCCATGTTATTTGGTCAGGTGGTCTATCTTTCGCTTTAGACAATGACATTGGCCATGGAGGTGTTGTCTCCATTTTGGCACCACATTGGAAATCTTGCATCGTGGCTAACGAATCAGATCCCACTCACCGGGTGGCTTAGGTTCTCTTGTCAGTTGACAATCGTTCTTGTGGGATCATTAATATCTATGCTTCCAATGATGTTGAAATATCTTGTCTTTGGTGGTGGGTTGCTGACTCATTGCCTCCCCCCACTTGTGTTCCATGTGGAGATTTTAATATGATCAAGGAGGCCTCTGACAAGGAAGGGTTAATTCCTTTCTATTGGATAGTTGGCGAGTAGGATGCATGATTTTACATACGCAATAAATTGGATCTTTATGATCCTAACATCACCTAGCGCCACCCTACTAGCGTTTGGCATACATGGTGCAACTTCCATGAAGGTACACACAGATTCTTTAAGATAAGTGAATTGACTGTGTCATGATCACAACTCAACCCTTTTTCTCTTTTGGAAGTTGTCATAACCCCCCAATTAGGCCGCTGCTGAATGTGACATTGTCAGATCATTTTCCCATTCAATTCTCTATTGAATGGCAAGTGGGCCACCCCGAAAGCCTCAAACATAATTTTTTTTAAATACTTCTTTATTGAGTCACCCTCCTTCTATGGACCACATTCAGAAAATTTGGAATTTGGAGGGTCGTCCTACTCAATGACATGGGTGGATTGACTGGTGGAGTTTTACCATCCAGTGCACGATGATATTTCTTAGAATCTACGATAGACAACTTTCCAACTTTCGTCAACATTCTTATGAAGCCACCATGATAGATTGGTGGCATGCCACTGAGGATTTGGCCGCGAACCCTTTCTCGCTTGTGTCACAGGTTAGGGTTACAAAGATTAGGTACTAGAAGCAATTTTCTAAAAAGTATACTGCCAGAGGAGCTCAAATCAAAGTCATGTTGCATTGGCTCAAGGTGGGGGATTGGGCTTCTAAGGAGTTATTTCTTTCCCTTCGATCTCATCATTTCTCATCCTGGTATTAAGCGCATTAGGGAAGGTCAATTGGTGCTCTCTAAGCTTCTAGATGTTCTTCAAGATTTTGTCCACCATTATGAGAAGGTCTTTACTTCTCAAGACCCCTCTCCTGAGCGTGATGATGCTCTTCAAGAATGCCTTTTAGTGGTTCCTACTTGGCTCTCTGAAGCTCAATAGATGTTATGTAATCAAATGCTCACTCTCGAAGACCTAAAGGAAGTGGTATTTTTCCATGGCAGATGATAAAGCTCCTGGTTGTGATGATTTCCCATGTGAGTTCTACAAGGCTTTATGGCCTTGTGCGGGGCCTGATCCGCTCAAGGTTTACCAAGAAGCCTTCCATTCTTGTTCTTTAGGTAAAATTATTAATCAAGGAAATCTTAAATTCATACCTAAAGTCGGGAACCCTGAAGACATCTACAATTAGCAACCCATTACGCTCCTCAATGTTTCCTATAAAATAATTGCTAAGGCCTTGGCTCTAAAAATCAAACACTTTCTCCCTTAGATTGTGCAACTAGAGAAAATGGGATTTATTAAATCCAAATTCATTATAGATAACATTATTGTTGTTTGGGAGGGTATGGAGTGAGCTCACCACTCCAAGAAGAATGCAATCTTTCTCAAGATTGACTTTACTAAATCTTATGATAGAATTGAATGGCCATTCATTCTCATCATGCTTCAATCCCTTGGCTTTTGTCCCTATTTCATCCAATCTATTCAGATGTTGTTTGGGAACACCTCTGCATGTATCAATATCAATGGTTTCCAATCTTTTGCCTTTGGTTTGTTTAGATCTATTCGGTAGGGTTTCCCTCTCACTCCCTCCCTGTATTTTTAGTGGCCGAGGGTCCTAGTTATTTGCATGCTAATGCCATTGTGGTTGGTAGAGTTAGGAATATTGCCTTGCCCGGGTCACCTTCTTTGGGGACCCATTATGACCCTCTTGCTCAACTAACCAATGGTCACTTTGTAGATGACTCCTTCCTCACCTTCACTGAGGATGAGCAAAATATTCGAGAGGCCCTTCACTGCCTTAACATCTTTTGTCTAGCCTCTAGGTCTACCATTTAGTGACACAAGATGCAATGTTACAGATAATTTTTTCTACCTACCCCTTCATGGTTGCTTCACTTTGGCTAAAAATGGTTAGAAACTTAGAACATGGTGAAATTTTTAGATTCCTAGGTATCCCTTCTAGTTTTCAAGGTTCCTCAGCAGATCTTTGTGGAATGGGGGTCTTGTCAAAATTGAGAAATATCTTTCCTACTAGATCACTAAGCCCCTTTCTCTTGTGGGGAAATTTAAAATATGCTCCAAGGTTCTTGCCGCCACCCATGCTTATTACTCCTCTTGTTGGGCTCTTTTGAAAGATTCATATTTGAAGCTTGAGAAGCTCCTAAGGGACTTTTGTGGGCTTCCTCCCCTGCACACTTTGGATTTCATAGAGTTGTGTGGGAGTTTTGTTGTCTTCCTCGGGAGTCTGGTGTCTTGGCCTAATTTCTACCCAAAAACAAGGGCTTGCTCTATGTGCCAAATGGGTCATACGAGCCATCTTTGGCTCGGAGCCCTGGAAAGTTCTTCTCAGGCATTGTATCTCTTTAGGATATCCAGTTAATAAACTTGCTTCGAAGGGGATTGGCTTTCAAACCCTTCTTATTATGAAGGATGTTGTTCTCATTGAAGGTACTTTTATCACCAAAAGCATATGGTGCGCCTAGGAAGCCATCAAGTTGTGGCTCAGATGGAATGGCTCTGGTTTCTGTGATGGTCTTTCTTTCAACCATCACAACCTCTTGTGTTCGCCCCTCATTCAAGTTAAAGGATATCATTTGGATAAAGTCCCTAGAGTGAGTTCTCTATGCTTTCACAAGTGTGCAATTCGTACTCCTAAAGATCTCATTTCTAGAGCTTCCATGAGCATTTTCTCTTGGAAAGATTTATGGGTGTAGTACTGGCTCATTCGACCAAATTGATAGGCTTTTGATACCATCTATTCGACTCTTCCCAATGAGATGATTGACAAATTGGGCATTCATTCTGTGAGGCCCTGGTGGAAATATTGGTTGTGATACCCCCATACCTCATTTACCTAATATAAACCCTCTCTACGTTACAGATGGCTCTCTCTGCATCTTCCTATGGTGCTATCTTTGAATTTTAGATGGCACTTAGAGTCAACTTCTACCACATGGCGATGCAGATTTCTTGGCATCTGGTCTACCATTTGTGGAGCTAAAACTTGCCCATTTTTCTTGGTGTATTCTTTTTTAAGGCTTTCCTCTTGGCTCTCGCTTGTGGGACATGGGGGTTTTGTATCCCCACTACCCTTTTTGTGGGCAACCTGAGACTCTTAAAATCTCTTTTGGTATTGTCATCGGGCTCAAACTTTTTGGAGATGGATTCATGATTTCTTCATACCTTTTAGGTCATATCCCTTCTCTTGGCACATGGCCTTGCTTGCAGACCCTCCCGGTCTCCCTCATTCCTTCACCTAGATATGGCATGCTTTCAAGATGGAGATTCTCTTTTCTTTATGGAAAGATAGATATGTTGTTTTATTTTCTCATAGCTCTATTGATACTCAAGTTTTGCTTTATGCTAAAGCTTGCATATGTAATAATGTTATGCTATAGATCCAGGTACAAGCCTACAAGGTCACCCTTGAGGTGCACACCTCCAAGAGCTTCTTTAAGATTGGTGTACACTGCCCCTTGTATGTGTTAGGACTTCAAATATTTTATCTAAATTTGAAGTCCTAGGCTCAAAATTTTTCAGATTGCATCTAAATTTGAAGTCCTAGGCTCAAAATTTTGTAGATTGCATTTAGAATCGCCTTTTAGAGCAAGATTGAGTAGCTCATTTTGTGAGCTTACAGTTTTGAGCCAAAGAATTGTCAAAGGTCCAGAGGTATCATATAACACGCAGGTTATAGTACTACAATAGGCAACAATGGTCATATAACATGAGGAATGTATGAAGTATCAATAACATGATGTGTTATTGACCCCGTGCCTAGCATTGGTATCTCACTTCAATAACACGTTGTGTTATTGACCGCCCTGAATTATTTGGGCAGCATGTTATTGACTGCTAAGGCAACAACAATTGGCTATGTATTTTGCAGCACAGGAGGGAGTCTTTTCAGGCTCCAAAATTCTATTTTTGAGTTGACCGGTCCAGCTAGTCAACTCACTTTGGTTTCATCAGCTGGAGGGTTCCATGTCATTGGCGGGCCAGTCCCCATGGTTCATTCTTACCGGCTAGTGGTAAGACCATTTTTTATCCTGTGAGGCAAGGTGACCAACCAAAAGGTCACGTGGGATAAGGCAAGTGAAGCAGCAAAGGGAAGAAAAGTTATCCCGGGGAGCATATGGCAACATCTAAAGACCGCCCAGGATAACTCCTAACTAATAGTTGCAAGGGGATAAAGTTTTATCCCGGGGTTACTTCCGAAGAGTAAAATCATCATAGAAAAGTTTCCCCGGGGATGTTTCCAGTTAGCTTGAGAGGCCTCGGGATAATTTTACAAAGAAACAAAGAAGATATTATCTCACGGTGGTTAGAAATGCATCTCTTGTCTCGGGATAAGGAAGCGGGATGGAACAAAGAAAAATTTATCCAAAGGAATAGAGGGTGTATACGGAGCAATACTTTGGGTTTCAGTGAGAATATTCATATAGATACTTGGGCTCCAGGATAAGGAAATTAGTAAAGGAGCAATGAAATCTTTATCGCGAAGGTTCGTGAAGGCAAAGAAAAGAGGTCCGAGATAAGAAGACAAAAGGGAATACAATGGAAGGCTTATCCCAGGGGGGCTGGGAGGTGTACCCTTCGATGCTCCGAGATAAGAAATAACAAAGGAGACCAATGAAAGCTTATCCCACCAATGTTCTTACCAGTTCAAATGGGATCATGGGATAAGAAGATGAAGCAGAGAAAGAAGGTTTTCCTTATCCCGTGCATTCCTGCGGGGATAAGGAAAAGGTCACGGGATAAGTAAGACAAAGAGAGAACGATGCAGCCTGTTATCCTGTGACACCGAAGACCAAATGATGGAACCACAGGGGCACATAACACGCATGTTATGTGATTTGCAGAGCACAACCCAATGGTCAAATTGTCCACGTGCAGGGTTGACGAAGGTTGACCAGAGGACAGAGGAGAGTATTTTGAGGACGTGGCACCTGCAGATTGGCCAGATTCCATCTGTCAAAGGGAGAGATGCTATCGAAGGAGAATTGTTGTGCTGATGGTGCAGGTAGATTTTTGTGACCAAATCAAATCGGATCACAATGACAAAGCCTAAGTGGGAGCTCACATTGAATGAGGATCAGATAGAAGATGGTTGAGAAGAAGATCTGTCAATGGGATTTCACAGCTTCAGGCATGCCAGGGGATCATTGATCGAGAAGATGAAAGGACATAGAGCAAGTGTGGATTAATAAATGTAGTAATCTAGATTCAGAGATCAGTCAAGGTGCAGCAAGAGACGAACTTAAGGAAAAATTTATGTGGCTCGAGACACCTACCCCTGTTGATTATTCTGAGGCTCGTGGTCCCAGATCCCAGAGGCTATTCTCATTTTTGCTTGCATTGATTGCCTCTGGATGGATTGCGTGTAGAGTAGGAAGAGGGAAACCTCATTGTGTATTTTGTCCCATGCAATCAAATTTGGACAAGTTTATCTCACCTGGCATGTAGCTTGTTTTGCTCCCTTGTTCTTATTAAAGAGAATTTAGGGCCAATGGGAAAAGGATTCTGATTGTAATTTTTCTGGAAGCAAGGCTTCCATGTGCATAGTGCATGTTTTTTCATGACAACTTAGTTTTCTTTCAGTCTGTAGTTTCTTAATGTTTCAAATAGTTTGTAACTTGAATACAAATAGTTTCAGAGGTTTTATTGCAGTTGTCTCTCTTATATATGCTATATTTTATGAAATAAAATGATCAAGGATCTTTTGTTTTGTTCCTGCAAGTCAGGTGTATATCTTGTTGTTTGCTTCTCTTCAAGGAAGAGATTAATTTGCTTCTTCAAGGTATATAAATAGTCAGAGATTACTTTAGTGACAAATATTTGCCAATGGCAAATTTTTCACGTCGATGACCTAGGAAATGGCGAATATTTTGTACCGATTGGGGGTGGCCATGTCCCTAGAATATTATCAATTTCCGTCAAATTCACGACCCGATCGCCATATGTTTTATGTAATTAAATGTTTCTATGCAAGGATTTCTCCAATACAATATATGGTGGACACATAGTAAATTTAATTTTTCGCCTACACTCTCCGAGGTTGCCTTAATAGATGACCATAATTCGCCTATAGGGATGTGAAGATTTGTTAGCTAGGAGGACCCAATTTGCCCGATATTTTACTGACACGTGTCTCCATTCACCCCAACTTTTGCCAACTATATTGTATTTGCCAATTATTTGGACGACCCATAATCACCTCGAAAATTACATGTCATGTTATAGTTACGTGGGATTCACCAAATATTTGTATACCATATAAAATCCCCGCGAAATTCACCATATAAGGATTGGTATAAATACATGAAAAGATCAAATCTATCTCTACACAATATGGTGGGTTCTAGGCTCTGAATTCTAATCAATAGCGAAGTTTCAGACCAAGGAAAATCATTGTTGTTGACTGCATTGGCGACTGCTAGTGACCTAAAGGTGAGCGATCATATTTTTAAAGTGTTATAATATTATTCTGAATTTATCTATATTTGTTTGCACTGTTGAGTTCATTTTTATTCAGTGGTGACCCGTCAGTTCCAAGTGGTCAGCCGGGACATTCAAATCTCAGACATCTAGATTGTAGGTCATAGGGCCAATGAAACATATATTATACTTTATAGTCTATTATTGCTTCTTCAACAAATTGATATTTTTTTGGCAGCCTTTATTTCATTGGAGATGTCGAACAGGAAGAAGGGTAGGAAACCTAAATGTGGGGAAGCCCATGAGAGGCCAACAAAAAGAAGAATCATACTTTTGCTTTGGAAAAGATTGTGGTGAAAATTAGGAAGGTACATCATCACAAGTACAAGTACAAAATTCACAACCTACACCGCATGTTGAAGATGGAGGCGAACCTGATATCTCAGATCAGGATGATCTTGAAGAAGATTATCTGGTAGATGCCCAAGTTAGCCGGAATGATATAGTCGACTTGGGTGATAATGACATTGATGATAATGCACGGAAGGGGAAAAGAAAAGCCAGATCAAAAAAGGATGAACCACAACCAAAAAAGGACCGGGAGTGGGATATGTCAGTGAGGAATTTTCAAATTAATTGGGCATCAAAGTATCCATTCATTGAACCAATGGAGAATCCAATTGAAGGCGAGTCTCCAATAGAATGCAGGTGTAAGATTTGCACTTGGAAACATAACAAGGAAATTAGGTCGCAACTAAAATTTTACACCATAGAAAAGCATATGGGTAAATTTTATGAAAAACAAATGATAGACGGAGTTGAAAAATTAGTGATAAGATGGAAAACAAAGGAGGAATGTAAGCATGCGAGGAATGCCGAAGAGTATTATTTTCATGAGAAAATACAGATGAAGCTTGCTGAAGTTAAAGGTTCTATTGAAGCTAGTTTTGGAAAAGCAATGCAAATAGAACAATTGGGAAAAGTTGTTCAGTTAAGTGTTGTTTTTTATATTTTCAGCAGAGGGTGTGCTATGACAGATTTCCCATCAATTAGTGGTTTATTACACTTTTTGAAACTTCCTAACTATCCTAATAGACACTGGTCAGTAAACAGTAAATGGGAATGGGCAAGTTGTCTTGCTGAGGTTGAAAAAGAAGATGTAAAGGATAAAATAAGAGTCAAACTTTATTGCATTTTCTTTAGACGAAGTTATGGCAGTAGACAATACTTCATGGGTATGCATGCATGTTTATACTTTAGAAAATCATACCCGCCAACCTCATCTACTATCTGTTGCTAAAATGAAGGAGAGTGCTTATTTCAACTAGAAAAGAGAAGTTTAATTGAATATGGAGGTATGAATGACATCACGGTTGCCAAAAAATTGGTTTGTGCTGGAGTAGATGGAGCTTCAGTAATGCAAGGTCACAGGAATGGTCTTTGTACAAAGATTGAAACTTCATTTGCACTGTACATTATTGCAATTCACTGCATGACTCACAAAATGAATCTAGGTTTTGGAATTGTGAGCAAGTTTGCTTCAGTAAAAAAATTTGAAATTTTAATCAGAGAGGTCTACTCACACTTCTATCGAAGTCCCAATTGGTTTATGGAATTTCAACACTTTGTTGATGGACTAACTGATGAGAACAAGCTTCTCAAGGATAACGATACCAGATGGATCTCTTTGGATGGTCCAACGCATCGAGTTTTTTCAGAATATCCATCCTTGATTGGACTATTTCACACAACTCGCGACGAATCAGATCAACCGAAATTTCCTGACCTTCTTTGGAGGTTAAGTAATCTAGAGACACTCTTAACTTTAGCAGCTCTTTTGCCCATGCTAGGGGAAATGAGGAATATTATGAAGGCTGCCCAAAAAAGAGCTTTGTATATTGCTGAATATGCTACGCTGCGTAAGATGACATGCATGACCCTCAACAATCTCTATAGACATCAACCATCACTATCTGATGAAAAATTTGTTAAGTAGCGGACACTCACAGATTTGAACAATCTTGATAACTTTTTACAAATCAGTGCAGACAGGGAGGTATGTGCCAATGTACGAAGAGTTGAGATACCAATGCACTTCTATGCCACGATCGACCCTGAGGAACCAGGAAAGCGCCCTTGGAAGCAACTAGAAAGAGTTACAAGGGAAGATTTCGACAAGATTGTTGAGACTGTAACTACTTCTGTGAAGAAAATTGTGTATGATCTTTCCTCACAAATTAGAAGCAGATTCCCTTCTGACAACCTACTCAAAGCCATGTCTATTGTGTTTCCTCAATATTGGAGCCTCAATAGTGCAACTTATTTTTGAAGTAAGCTACTGAGTTTGATAAACCAATTTTGCATATCCAGAGAATTGAATGGAGTAACTATAAATGGAATATTAGACGAAACTTGTCTTCGAGAGAAATCATCTTGTTTTGCATACACTATGAGAGAACAATATGGCACAATGGAGAACCCCCGTGAAGAGGGATCACTAATAAGGCTTTGGAAATATATAGCTAAGAACGCAGCGTTGCATGATTCAATGCCAGAATATTTGAAGCTTGCTAATTTATGTCTCACCATGATATTGGGTTCAGTGGAAGATGAGAGAGTTTTTAGTGCTTTGGGGTTCCTAAAATTAAAGCTAAGAAACAAACTAGACAAAAATTTGGAAAATTTCTTGAGGCTCTATACATCTAGGTATGATGTCTACACTTTTCCTTGTGATAGGGCCTTTAAGTTTCTGCAACATTGAGGCATACCTGCATCCCTTCCCCATTGAGTTTAAGGATCAAGTTCCTTTGTTTCATGCACAAGAATATGAATCAACAGTCCACCATGTTCAAGCATTCAATGAGTTTGTTGAAGCTTTCAGTTTTGAAAGAAAGATATAGTCATGAAGTTCTTTGTGAGGTCATTGAAAGATGGTGCAAAGGACTGGTATGAGAGTTTGGCAACAAAGAGTGTGTCTTCATGGGATTGCTTTAGGAGGTTGTTCTTGGAAATATTCAGTGATGATACAATCAGTTATGAGCAACCTCCTATTTCTCATAATACTCCAACATGTGAAGATGCATTGTATGCACAAAAGCATCAAATGTCAAGTGTTGAATATGGATTTCAAAACATGTATGTCCCTTTTGTTCTAGCTTATACTTTTCAGCAGTATGAGCAATTATATCAACCCCAAATAACACAAGAAAAAAGCTTATATGTTGAGAACCCAATGATGTATGCCAGTGTTCAACTAGACATGAAGAAACAAGAGGGTGAGCAACCTTATGCACTGCTGTCACGGTTCTTGAAGACATTACAAAACATTCCTATGAGAATCATGCTTCAAGAGTTTGATTGGATAGATTTATTTTTGCAATTCTATGAACCTAGTGTTGTTCAATGGCCAAGAAAATCAAAACTAGTAAGTATGGATCATATGATTGCATGGATTGACCTATTTGAGGGTGTCAAGTCTAAGGTGTAGCTTGGTAATGAAAGCTTGCATGTTGATAATGTCAAGGTTGAGCAAGAACATGTTGAGAATGCACAAGATGACATTAGTTCTCCCTACATTGTAGAAGACAAATCATATGATCAGCATGGTGAAGGTGACAATATATGTGAACATCAGTTGGTTGAAGTGTTGGAACCTAAGAATGAGTGTTATGACAGCCTGATTGAAGATGAAGATGAACATCTAGAAGGTCAACACTCTTTCCTGGATGGTGACTTTGAGAAGGTTGTTGGAGATGCAATCTCCCATAACATGACTGACACACGCTCTTATGAATCTAGTGGGTTTTCAGTTGAAAAGGATAGTAGTATGGAACAAACAAATGAACTAGAGGACACTTGTTCTATCAGCAGTGAAGGCATCTCAAACTTGCTAACAATGGAGTACCTGAGATATGCACAAGGAAAGAGTAATCAATTCTTGCACCCTACTGGTTTGGATTTTGACAGTGAGGTTGTCTCTTATGAAGCTTAAAAAAATGCACCAGTTCTTAATCCCTATCCCATGTTTGAACTAACTAACATGCAAGAGGATAAAGAGCTTGAGGACATTGGATTCTTTAGATTCAATTATGACACATGTGCTGATGATGAGGATTTGCATGCTGGTAAACTCAAATTTTTCTTTTAACATGTGTATGGATGCTAATGTTGGCACTCCTTGTGAGGATGATGGTGCACATAGGGTGAAGTTACTGATGTGAGTTACATCAAATGGGATTCAGAGCCAGAGGATGAAGTTTCTTATCAGCTTCATGATTTGTAGTTACACAAGAGGATCATAAGTGATCCTATTTCTTTTCTTGATAATGGTTTGCTTGGTGTAGAAAATATGAAGGTATGTTCTTTTGAGAACTTTCTTTCAGATAAGAAAAATAGTGATTTGAATAAGGCCTATACTCCTAGTTGTATGTCAGAATGTGAGCCTTTGTTTTTTCAATTGGGAGGTGCCTTTCTTGGGTGTGACAATGATTTGAATCATGATGAATGTTATGTCCAGTATGGAAGTGTTTTTTTCAGTGAACACAATACCTTTTTGTCACAGTAATTTAAATTTTCAATCATTGCACAAGTTTCACATGTTTAATGACAGTGGGTGTAATGATAGTATTCAGTTTGGTAGCTGGGTAAGAGATGCCAACTGTAGACACCTAAAAATGGTCAATGCTTGCGAGGTCATACTTTAACGTTTGCGCATTGCCTCATTTTAGGTTTTTGCGTTGCATTAACATTTCTCCTATGTCACGCACTTGGTCTTTATCATTTGTGAACATCGAGTCATTCTTCTACATTCTTCAATCATTTCATCCTCGAATTTGGTCTTGTCGACAACATTATCCAGTCATGATTTTGATCGATTTTACTCTATCGCATCAATGTGCGTATTCATTTGTCATCAATCATTGTTCTCTTATCAATCTTATCATCAATCTTATCATTCTGGACATCGTCAATCCTAACTAGGGTTTTGTCCTCTTATCAATCTTGTCGATTTATCATCAATCCTTCAATCTTGTCGTTTTACGATCGATTTGTCATCGATCGTTGTCATGTTCGATCTTGTCATCTTGCGATCAATTTGTCATTGATCGTGGTCGTTATCAATCTTGTCATTTTGGCGATCGATTTGTCATCGATCGTGGTCATTTTCAATCTTGTCATCTTGCAGTCCATTTTGTCATCAATTTTTGTCCTCTTGTCGATCTCGTCATTTTGCGATCATTTCGCTATCGATCATTGTTTGTCAATTTGGATCAATTTGTCATTGTTCCTCGTCAATTGGCGCATTTTCTCAATCATTTTGTCGCATTGGTCATTTATCAATTCAAAATCATGATCGACATTAATTATCTTCAATCAGGACCTAATTGTCACCCTCGCATTTCTAATTCGCCTTCTAAGGTTTTATGATTTATTCATTTAACCTAATTTGTCATTTCTTCCTTTAGGATTAAATAAATTACTTATTTATCCTAAGTCTTCTCATTACAATTAAATCTTTATTTAATTGGCTAATTATTCTTCTTTGTGAATTGATTAATAAATGAAAAATTATTAATTAATTCACTAATTCTTAAATCCTATTTTTCATCAATTTCTAATTCCAATTTCCTAATTTGTCATCAATTTCAATTTCCTATTTTCTTAATTTCTAATTCCTTTTCCCTCCTATTTCATCTCCTAATTCTATGGGAATGACATTTCAATTTGTCATGAAATTGTCATAATTGATAATCAATCAATTTTGACATAGAATGTGTCATAATTTGTCATCAATTATCAATCAATCAAATTGTGCATGGAAAGTGCATAATTTGTCATAATTTGTCATATTGATTTGCAATTTCCATTTTGAATTGCATCATGCCAATCTTGTCATTTATCCAGTTTCTCTATAAATTGGATAATTTTCTTCAATCAAATCCCTTGAATCCTTCATGAATCCCGAATTTCTGTCAAACTACCGAACTTACGCTTCTAGTACTCTTGAGCTTTTCATCAATCTTGCTTTCAATTGTGTGAGCACTTGTAGGTGAGATCCACAAACCCATTGAAGAGGAAAGAACAACAATGGAGCCGCATGGAAGAAGCATCCGAATTGTTATATGGTTTGCATGACATTTTCTTTTAAATGCTTTGTTTTTGTGCCTCTATTGAATGTGCTTAGAATTAGGTTCATTTCAATGAGTGTTCTTTTGATTGAGCTAGCATGTCTTGTGTTTTGATTGATCTACTTATCTTGTGATGAATCCTAATTTCTACGCTACACCAACATGTTTGATCAGTGGCATCCCAGCTATACTTTCAGATTAGCTTTAATGCAGTCCAAGGAGAACAATGTTTATGACAAAGGAAAGCATTTGTTGATCTTTTCAAGTGGCCTTGGTCCATCACATGTGGTTTGATGTTCAAGCCATGAAGGTTTGGGGCAGAGAATACCTTTTTTGACTTTGTTCCCAATGGAGTAGGCACCCGGTTTTCTCCCCAAAGATCTGGGATCTTGCCACACCCACAAGGGGCATGCATCCCTGAGCTAGAGCCACTATTAGGACTTCAAATATTTTCTCTAAATTTGAACTCCTAGGCTCAAAATTTTCCAGAGTGCATTTAGAATCACCTTTCAGAACAAGATTGAGTAGCTCATTTTGTGAGCTTGCAGTTTTGAGCCAGAGAATTGTCAAAGGTCCAGAGGTATCATATAACACATAGGTTATAGTACTGCAGCAAACAACAATGATCTTATAACATGAGGATTATATGAAGTATCAATAACATGATGTGTTATTGACCCCGTGCCTAACATCAGCATCTCACGTCAATAACACATCGTGTTATTGACCGCCATGAATTATTTGGGCAACGTGTCATTGACCACTAAGGCAAAAATAGATGGCTATGTATTTTGCAACATAGGAGGGAGTCTTTTTAGGCTCCAAAATTCTATTTTTGAGTTGATCGATCCAGCTAGTCAACTCACTTAGGTTTCACCAACTGGAGGGTTCCATGTCGTTAGTGGGTCGGTCTCCATGGTTGATTCTTACTAGCTGGTGGTAAGACCATTTGTTATCTCATGAGGCAAGGTGACCAACCAAAGGATCACGTGGGATAAGGCAAGCAAAGCAGCAAAGGGAAGAAAAGTTATCCCAGGGAGCAGATGACAACATCTAAAGACCACCAGGGATAACTCCTAACTAAGAGTTGCTTGGGGATAAAGTTTTATCCTGGGTTAACTTCCGAAGAGTAAAATCATCATAGAAAAGTTGCCCCGAGGATGTTTCTAGTTAGCTTGAGAGGCCCCGGGATAATTTTATAAAGAAACAAATAAGATATTATCTCGCAGTGGTTAGCAATGCATCTCTTGTGGTCCTGAGATAAGGAGTAGGATGAAACAAATCAAAAGTTATCTCGGAGGAATAAAGAGCATATGCAGAATGATACATTGGGTTTCAGAAGGAGTATGCACATGGATACTTGGGCTTTGGGAGACGAGGTTTAGTAAATAAGCAATGAAATATTTATCCCAGAGGCTCGCAAAGGTCAAAGAAAAGAGGCTTGGGATAAAAGGCAGAAGGAAAAACAATATAAGTCTTATCCCGGGGGACTAGGAAGTGCATCCTTCGATGCTCTGGGATAAAAATGGCAAAGGAAGATGAAGTAAAAATCTTATCTTGAGGTAAGCTGACGGTGGGGTCGTTGACAACAGTGAAATGGTGATTGGCTAGTGGTGATTTGGAGGCGCCATGTCAAAGCTTTGATGGGTCCACTTGCCATGGGAGACAATCAATGTTAGATTGACCAATTTGAACCATATGATACACCAGTGATGATGAAGATCAACAGTCGAGAGTCAAACTTTGTTCAAATATTCTTTGCATGCGAATAATCATGGAGGGTTTGCAGGCTTGTTTGCGAAGGGTTTTCCTTATCTCGCGCGTTCCCACAAGGATAAGGAAAACAATATGGGATAGGATAACAATTGTTGCAGAAGGTTTGAGGCATGTCCTACAACATGATGGTGATGACGTTTTGGCAGGGCTAGTATTAATACAGATTGGATAGAAATGGTTGAAGGGCTTGATGAGATTGGAGGATTTCCTGTCAAATGTGTGCGCCAGAGGGTCACCAACCAAGAAAGAAAGGACATAATGCATATAGATTACTAAATGTGGAAATCTAGATTTAGAGGTCAGTCAGACTGCAGTTGAAGATGAATAAATGTGGTTGGTCTATGTGTGTCTCGAGGTAGTTAGTTCTTAGTTGTCCTAGGGTTCATGATCTCAGGTCTTGGTGGTTGTTCTTGTAGTTGTTTGCATTGATGGTGGTGTGCAAAATTGGAGGTTGCGCACTTCACTTTTTTGGGGGTCCCATGCAATAAATTATTGACAGATGTATCTTCTTGGGTTGTGGCTTGTTTTTCTCGTGTGTGTTATAAAAGGGAATTCAAAGCCAAGAAGAAGGATTCTGAATTTTGATGTGTATGTACTAGAAAGGCTTTTAGAAGAATTTTAATGACAATTAGTCTTTTTTAGATTTAGTGTTGAACAATATCATAAATGTATCATATATTTTCTAAAAATCAATGAGATCATTCTTATTTTGCTCCTATCTCTTGTGTTTTGTTGTATGAATTGTCATGTTAATGACATTTGCAGTTTGTCTTCTCTAAGGAGGAATGTATATTCTCTGGTGGGCTTCACTTCAAGTAAATGAATTAAATTATGTCTTGAGTACTGCAATATTCTGAGAGAGTGTGAGGACTTTAAGAATGCATTCTCATTCTGAGCAAGTATTGAATCTTAATGCTGATACTGTAGCGTCGTAAATTGTACGCACTTGCTAGGGTGGTACAATTTCACACCTAGTTTAGCACCCGCCTTGGCGCATTTTGCATTTTGCATTGCATTTCCCCTTTAGCACTTAATTAATTAAATTAATTAGGTCTAAGGTCCTATTTTATCATCTCCCATATCATAAAGTTGGGCCCTTTCATTAAAGTGTGCCCCTTTCATTTTATTCTTCCAATACATCATTTAATCAAAAACCCTAATTAGGTCCTATTTTGAACTTGGGGGCTTGATTTTGGGGGTCAAAACATCTCGAAATCACCTGTAACTTCGGGATTCTCTCTAAAATCATCATATCTGACGGCCCTGAAAATTTGGTGAAAAGTTGTCGGGACCATGGCGCCCGTGCAACATGGTCCCGGACATTTTTCCCGAAATTTTGGGAGCACGATCCAATCATAAAATAAAGCTTAACCCCAAGAAATTGGCGGGATATTCAATCTCTAGGTCGGCCAAAAGTCAAAATTAAGACCTAGGGTTTCATACATAAGAGCTCTCTTTCTTCATTTGAAGGGATCCGATTTTTGATTTTCAAGACCTCATATGCAGCGAAAGGGCAGATCTTTGAAGACTTCAACAACATTCAACATCCATCTATCAAGTATTCATCAATTTGATTCATTCATTTAGGGCTTGGAAGACATTGAAGAACAATAGGAGATTACCGACTGAAGATTGGCTTGTACTCCTCCCTTGAGGGTTGGGTATGATTTCATGTTGTTTTCATGTCTTTGCATAAGCTTCAATATATCATTTATTCATACTTTAGATCACTTTGCATCTTGATTTAGAGCATTTACATTATCATTTACAAGCAATTAGGGTTTACTCTCTAGGTTGCTCTAGTTTGCTTTCTTGCATTTAAGGACCTTGCACACACACTAGGTCTGCACACACAATACATTTTACAATACAACTTGGCTATTCGTGGAGGTGGAAATCACCGAAGTGGGGGTTTGACTAAGGCAAAACCCTATATAGCCGCCCAAACACCTTTTCAGATATAAGTGCAGGTTTCGGGACTCGGACGACGCCGCAGGTTGCAGATCTGGGAGAAGCAGACTGAGACCGACCTTCCCACCAAATTTCAGAGAAAAAGACCAGGACAGGGGCGTGGGGTGCCCTGGTCCTGCCAAGACAGGGGCGCTGGGCGCCTTGGTCCCTTCTGAGCGCCCTGGTCCCTACTGGGCGCCCTGGTCCCTACTAGGCGCCCTGGTCCCTGGGACAGGGGCGCTGGGCGCCCTGGTCCGACAACATTTTCAGCATTTTTGACAGCTTTTTCCAAAGTGCAAAAACAACAGTTTCCGGAGCAGTTTCAGGGGTAGAATCAGGACAGTGGCGCCCGCGCCCCCGTCCCGAACATTTTCAGTCAGATTTTAACTCCGGGTATGCATTTTCATTCTTGTCTTATCCTTGTGTTTACAGCTTTCCATCATTTAAGTTCAATTCTGCAATCTTGTCATTAGTTCCTACTTGCATTTTGAGGTTAGGGATTGAACTTGCATCATTTTATCTTTCAATTTCAACAAGGGAATAGAAATCCTAATAGATATCCCGTGGCTCTCTCTTTCACAAAAAGAAGTAGCCAATTGTGCGATATCTCTAGGCTCTTTCGTATTCCGTAATGTGTGTCAAAAGGTAGGATTAGGGCATGTTAACCTAGTCTCGCTTTTTCCCCTACACATTTTGGTGAACCCGACGTGAATCTATCATTGCTTCCTCTTGCATTGCATTTGTTAGATCTAGATCTAGATTTAGTGTGTTTTCATTTCATTTTCATTAAAAAGAAAAAAAAAAGTGTGTTTCTTTGCATTGTGTGTTTAAATTTTATGCAATTTCAAAATGTTAGATTTTTATTTGCAAGATGATCATATTTGTGATGATTATGAGTTAGATGAAGCTTTAGATGAATTTTTGAAACCTAAATATACCAAACCTTCATTTTACCAAAAACTCATAAACCTTGTTACTATGCCATTTAGATGTGATGAGAAAGATAAGTCAAATGGTTCCTCTCAAGGGTACATTCCTATCAACTCTTCCATTGAATCTAGTAACATGGTTGTGTTCAATAATCCCCTCTATGAGGAAATATCTCCTTTTGAATCAAAAGATAAACCTTTTAATAGATATGATCATGCTTTGTGGGATGATGCCCTTGATGCCTTTGTGTCTCCTAAAAAATGCTCCCTTCATGAGGATCCTTGTGTGCAAGAAGATGACATTATCCCTACATTTCCTAGTGATGGCCTTTCCTTTTCCAACAAAATTCCCACTAGAGATGATGAATTAATGATAAATGCTTACCCTTCTCCTAAAGCTTGTCTTACCCATAAGCATCCCTTAGAGAAAGAAGATGAAATAATAAGCAATTTCCTTAATTCTCTCTCCCCTAAAGATCATATTGAACATATTTTGAGGAAAGAGGATGAGTTTAACACATCTATTGATGCTCTCCCTTCTAAGGATGAGGAATTAATAAGCAATGTTATCTCCTCTCCCGAAATTGACAATACTTCAAATATTCCTTTCAACCACTTCACTATTTGGGATGAACCATTAGAAGAAGGTGTAGATTATTCTCTCTCCCTTGATAATTTCTCACCTTCCTTGAATCTCAATTATTCTCCCTCTAAAAATAAAGCATCTCCCTCTCCTCAACTTGGTTCTACTCATAAGGAAACTCTAGTTCAAAGCAAGATGGTTAACATGTCTTTCAAAGATCTCCCTCTCAAAAGTGAGACTTTAGAGAGTAATGTTGATCCTTCTCCTAGAGAGTTTATTCCCCATGTAGATCCTGTGATGATAGAGGATGATATGACCTTTCCTCTTCCTACTAGAACATCAATGCCTATCCCTTGTCTCTCTCCTAAAATTGATTTGATCCGTGATAAGATTTTAGTGCAAGAGAAGACTATCAATAATTCTTCCAACACTTTTGTTCATTCCTCTAAACCATCCTCAATCAATTTGATACATGTGAATGAGACACCTAACAAACCTCTCTTCACTGTCCAAGGTGCTTGTCCTTCTCAAAATTCTCAACCTTTAAATAAGCCTATCTTAGTGGTTCAAGGTGGTTATGCTAATGATTCTTTTTGCACGCCTAAGAAACCTATTATTACTGTGCAAGGAGGTTATTCTTCTAAGAGCCCTTATGAGTATGCTAAGCAACTGACTAGAGAGAGTTATCATGCGGTTGCTCATACCTATAACACAAGAAACAATAGGCAACCTAGTCCTCCTCCAGTTATCCCCACTTCACTTCCTCCTTCCCAACCTATTCTTCCTCAAGCGCCTCGTATTTCACAAATGCTTAGTAAGGACTATGATCTCATAGAACAACTTAAAGCTACCCCTGCTAAGATATCCCTTTGGGATTTGATCCAAACTTCTTCTGCTCATCATGGAATGTTACAAGATGCCTTGAAAGATTTGAATGTTCCTCCACCTAATATATCTAGTAATATAGTGTCTTTGGTTAACTCTGTGATGAATCCTAAAGCTCAAATTGTGTTTACCCAAGATGAGTTGCCTACTGGTGAAATTCAACAGCAATATGATCCCTTGATGATTGTGGTTATCATAAATGACACTGCTATAAGACGAACACTGGTAGATAATGGCTCTGGCCTTAATGTGTGTAGCATTAATCTATTGCATAAGATGAATGTGGATACATCCCTTATTGAGCCTGACTCTCATCCCATTCGAGGCTTTGATAATGTGGCTAAGTCTTCATTAGGTATTATCACCTTACCCATCACAGTGGGACCTGTTACTTTGCCTACTCCTATCCATGTTATGTCGGGAAATCTAACATACAACTTGTTATTAGGGAGACCTTGGATTCACAGTATGCAAGCTGTCCCCTCTACATTGCATAAACAAGTTAAATTTATTCATAACAATAAGACATATACCTTGATAGGTGACACTAATCTCCAAGCTTGTTTGCAAACATCTAAGCCTTCCTCTCCTAGTAATGACTCTTTGAACAAGATACCTATGGATGAATCATCACCCTCTAATAATCAAAATTCTTTGGATGAGCCTAAAGCTCCTGAAGAAGATCCTTCTGGATTTGAGTCTACACATGAAAAGGCTTTTGATCCTGAGAAGGTTCTCGAGGAAGACGATTGGGGATCTCTTGATTTTAATCCCACCTTTGTAGGTGAATATAGGGTTCCTCCTAGAGATCTTAAAGGTAAAAAGAAGGAAGAAACTAGAGATCAATCAGTCTTACCTGAATCTATGAGCAATAATTTTGTGGCCGCTTCTCAAACTTCTTCTCCTCACACCTCTAATTATGAAGAGTTTGATTCTTTGTCTTATGAAAAACCACCTTCTCTTCCTGAAATGGCTGATCGTTATGGTCGTAGTTTTCGCATTTTTGCTAAGCATGGGTATCATGGAAATGGTTTTGGTGCTCATGAACAAGGGATAAAAGTTCCTCTAGAGACTAATTTTCACAATTATGCCTTTGGACTTGGCTTCCCTGCAAACGCACTAAAGCATCTAAAAGACCATCTCTTAATGTGAATGCTATATTTGGTAGTGACGAATCATCTTCTACTTCTATCAACTCTCATTCCCTTCATAAGGAAATCTTGGCGATGAACAAATCTCTTTATGAATCCCCTCAAATTTCTAAATCCACTTATGAATCTTTATCTCCTATTCATCATAAAGTCCTTTCCTCTAGGGATAAGGCTCTAATAAATTACACTCATCCCTCTTCTAAGATTTCTTGTGACTTTTCTTCTTCAATTTTTATCATTTTATACATGTTTTTGATCTCACTTATAGTTGAGCATTTAGCATGTCATATTCAAATACCTCATTCAATCTATCATGTCTTTAAATAACAGTAATGGCTATTATGTTGCTCATCATTATGTGACATTGGTAGCTCATTTACTGGGGGCTCATTGTCATTCGTGATGGTACAATTTCAAGTGCAATCATATTTTTTTTTGAAGCAACATAATAGCCTAATTTTCTTGTTCCTATGGGGACAAGAGTGATTTCATATATCTCTTCTTTTGCTTATGTCCAAATCTCTCCCTAGAAGATTGTGTAAGTCCTTCTCATTGAGGCAATGATCTTTCCTTATTTTTTATCTAAGGACCCACTTTTTCCTATGTTGTGGATGGTGTGAACTTTATTACTTGATGCTATTCCTTGTACGCATTTGTTGTTGTTTGTTCAAGGATTCTCTCTTACAAGAGGTGTAAGTCCTTGACTACAACCTCTTTTGCACTTGGTAAAATACATCTATAATGAATTCACTCTCCCAATTGGGTTAAAAAGAGCGTCATCCTTCATTAAGAATCACTTTCACCTCGCAAAAGAAGGAAGTATTGCATTCTTATTCTCTTCTTTGTCTTACTCTAGAAGATGTTATATTTGTCTAAAACAATTCCTCTTGGGGATAGGTGTCTTTTGTACAAAGATCTCTTCTCCTCTAAGGATCTCCTTTACACATACTACAAGATATCCCTTTTCAACTATCTCATCCTTGCTTAAAGAGTGCAAAACTCTCTTGCTTGGATCTATGACATTGTTGCATTTTTGGGGTATCTTCTTTTGTGATGAAGGTAGGTATCCTTGTTCTACTTTGCTTATGACATAAACATTACACTTTTTGAGCAATGGGTCATTCTCGAAACCAGAGCATAGACTCTTAGAGCGAGATGTCACCTTTTTGTACTATACATATACAGGTTGTAGCATACTCGGGCATAGACTCCTATGAGGTGCTTCTAACCTCACTTACACACACATGCACGAGGTTGAGTGGAACTAGCGGCATAAGGCTAAACTTTCTCACTCTCCTCCCTTACATGGATCACCTAGACAGACTCTAGGGGCTAGTCTTCCATGTCCTTTTTCCCATGGATCACCTAGACAAGATCTAGGGGTGAGAAGTCCATGTTTTTCTCTCTCACTATTCTTCTCATGGATCACCAATGTGTGTATTCATGCCTTTTTTTTTCTTTCTTTCTCTTTTCATTTTGTTTCCATTTACATCCTTCATCTTGTGTTAGAGAACTCCCAAATCCTCACACTCTTTGTTGTGTTGGAATTGAGATTTAGTCCTCTTTCTTACCAAATGATTCTCCATTAGTTTTTGATCTCATATCAAATCTTCTTGTGAGCATTTGTCATCAATATTCTTTAACAATTTGAAGTGGTAAACATGATACCCTGTTTCAACTCACTAAAATTAGCAAGCCGAAACAGGGGGGTGCATATAGCTACCCTCGAATTTTCATCACCTTCCTTAGTAAGCATTAGGTGATTTTGTGATCTAACGTGTGTTTTGTAGGGTGCGGTTCCTAACTGTGTACTGCAGATACCGCTGGGGGCTTCGTTCGACAGACTTATGGATATATCCTTTTTCAAATAATGTTTACTTTTCTGTACTTTAGCTTGCATATGCACGTAGTGTTCATATGACCGCTAAAGTGGGGGCTAAATGTAGCGTCGTAAATTGTACGCACTTGCTAGGGTGGTACAATTTCACACCTAGTTTAGCACCCGCCTTGGCGCATTTTGCATTTTGCATTGCATATCCCCTTTAGCACTTAATTAATTAAATTAATTAGGTCTAAGGTCCTATTTTATCATCTCCCATATCATAAAGTTGGGCCCTTTCATTAAAGTGTGCCCCTTTCATTTTATTCTTCCAATACATCATTTAATCAAAAACCCTAATTAGGTCCTATTTTGAACTTGGGGGCTTGATTTTGGGGGTCAAAACATCTCGAAATCACCTGTAACTTCGGGATTCTCTCTAAAATCATCATATCTGAGGGCCCTGAAAATTTGGTGAAAAGTTGTCGGGACCATGGCGCCCGTGCAACATGGTCCCGGACATTTTTCCCGAAATTTTGGGAGCACGATCCAATCATAAAATAAAGCTTAACCCCAAGAAATTGGTGGGATATTCAATCTCTAGGTCGGCCAAAAGTCGAAATTAAGACCTAGGGTTTCATACATAAGAGCTCTCTTTCTTCATTTGAAGGGATTTGATTTTTGATTTTCAAGACCTCATATGCAGCGAAAGGGCAGATCTTTGAAGACTTCAACAACATTCAACATCCATCTATCAAGTATTCATCAATTTGATTCATTCAATCAGGGCTTGGAAGACATTGAAGAACAATAGGAGATTACCGACTGAAGATTGGCTTGTACTCCTCCCTTGAGGGTTGGGTATGATTTCATGTTGTTTTCATGTCTTTGCATAAGCTTCAATATATCATTTATTCATACTTTAGATCACTTTGCATCTTGATTTAGAGCATTTACATTATCATTTACAAGCAATTAGGGTTTACTCTCTAGGTTGCTCTAGTTTGCTTTCTTGCATTTAAGGACCTTGCACACACACTAGGTCTGCACACACAATACATTTTACAATACAACTTGGCTATTCGTGGAGGTGGAAATCACCGAAGCGGGGGTTTGACTAAGGCAAAACCCTATATAGCCGCCCAAACACCTTTTCAGATATAAGTGCAGGTTTCGGGACTCGGACGACGCCGCAGGTTGCAGATCCGGGAGAAGCAGACTGAGACCGACCTTCCCACCAAATTTCAGAGAAAAAGACCAGGACAGGGGCGTGGGGTGCCCTGGTCCTGCCAGGACAGGGGCGCTGGGCGCCCTGGTCCCTTCTGAGTGCCCTGGTCCCTACTAGGCGCCCTGGTCCCTGGGACAGGGGCGCTGGGCGCCCTGGTCCGACAGCATTTTCAGCATTTTTGACAGCTTTTTCCAAAGTGCAAAAACAGCAGTTTCCGGAGCAGTTTCAGGGGCAGAATCAGGACAGTGGCGCCTGCACCCCCGTCCCGAACATTTTCAGTCAGATTTTAACTCCGGGTATGCATTTTCATTCTTGTCTTATCCTTGTGTTTACAGCTTTCCATCATTTAAGTTCAATTCTGCAATCTTGTCATTAGTTCCTACTTGCATTTTGAGGTTAGGGATTGAACTTGCATCATTTTATCTTTCAATTTCAACAAGGGAATAGAAATCCTAATAGATATCCCGTGGCTCTCTCTTTCACAAAAAGAAGTAGCCAATTGTGCGATATCTCTAGGCTCTTTCGTATTCCGTAATGTGTGTCAAAAGGTAGGATTAGGGCATGTTAACCTAGTCTCGCTTTTTCCCCTACACAGATACTATGGTGTTGTTTGTCATTAGGTCTGTTATTTGACTCTGTATCCCCTTTGATAGGCACTGGTCATATATCTTTCAAGTTTGTCGATCATCCTTCCATTCTTATTTCACCTTTTATATTTCAGCTTTTAGTTCTTCTGTATTAGGAGTAGAAATAGATTAGAGCCATCTTTCAATACAAGCAAAGTGATAAGAACTACGATTCAAGACAGAATCAATAGTATATTAAGCATTTCCTTGGTATATTTTTATTGAAAGCATCTGCTATATAGTGCATTGTTGGTTAGCATAGAGCCAAATTATTGACAACATTGCAATAGGGAAACCCACCTAGATTTGGCAAAGCCTGAAGTATAGAAGATTGCAGCTTATTGTGTGTGTGAAAAAGTGAAATAAGTCTGTAAGTTGCAAGACACAACACTTCAATTAAGTAATTACATGTATGGTTAGACAGATATAAGCATGAATAATAAAACCATAACAAATCGACCAATTGCCTTCTAAAAGATGTGAGTATAAGATTGCTCTCAGAATTGTATAAGCAATACCAATTACTAGACTACACCAAGATGAAGGATTTAATCTATATGAGCATGATATTAAGCTAAATGGATGCAACATGGATGAAAGATTCAAGCAATATGGATAAACTAAATATGCAAATAATCTAAAAAAGAAAGCACAAAATCTTCAATGACTCCAGAGCAAAAACTGTATAATAACAATAAATCTCCAGGGTGTTTTGAATGAGAGCTGAAGGCTGAATTTATATAAATCCACAAGAGAGATCAAGAAAAAGCACAATTTAGGATTAATTGAAATAATTGAGAAATCAGATTCAGTTAACCTTGAGATAGATTCCAATTATAGTTTAATTGAAATGCATCCAGATTATAAGTTTGAGTTTGCATTAGAGATATAATTAATTAATTCCATGCACTTGAGATAAAAATAGGTAATTCTTTGATTTATTCAAGAAAAGAGTCTCTTCAATGCAACTAAACTTCTTTTTCTCAAAAGCTTTGAGTTCCAATTTTAGAGAGAAATAATATCTCAAGTTGATTTCTCTTTCAATTCAATTATTTTATTTTATTTGCAATTTAACTCTTGTTTTGCATATTGATTCCTCTTCTGTGATTAATTAATTCTTTTTTTATGATTAATGACAAATTTATTAATTAATTAAATATGCTAGGATATTTAATAAATTAAACATGATAATTGATCAAAATGATTTTCTTGGAATGATTCAATTAATTAAATAAATATTTAATTAATATTGAGTAATTGATTTGCCATGTAATATTTGATGATTGAAGAATTGATAATGTGCTCAAGATTGATTTAATTGCCTTTGGTTAGGACCTTGGTGATGTTGTCAAGATTAGGGGCCCATGGTTTAGATGACCAATTTTAGGGTATTACATTTGCCCCTCTTTGAATTAATGTGCGAGCAGTGCGTTGGTTCAAAGAATAGTTGATATCTAGGAGATACCAATTCTGAACTTGATTGATCACAAACCAGATGAAGAGCGGGGTATTTAGCTTGATTTGAAGCGATGAAGCTGAATAGAGTTGATTAAAGCGAAACCGATCCCGAACTTGATTGAACTAGGAACGATAGAGAGCAAAGATACCAAACTTGAACTTGATTGATCAAGAAGCGGATCTTACTGATCTAGAACTTGATTGAACAAGACACAACGAGCGAAGATAAATTGATCTTGAACTTGATTGATCAAGACACGATGAACGAAGATAAACTATCCAGCTTGATTTTATGTGATGAAATTGAACACCTGCTTAGATTGAGTGTGTGATCAAAGATACTCTTTAAACTTTTGATTGAGTTTAAACGAATAATCAGCTTGATGAAAGTGATGAAACTTATTAACGTTAAGAGACTGATTCAGATGAAGACAAATACCAGCTTGATATGAAATGATGAAACTGATATGCTCCTAGCGATTGATTCGATTCAGATGATTGAGAGATCTCAACTTGATATGAAGCGATGAAGCTGAGATGCCCCTTAGCAATAAGAATTTGATTTTCTTTAGTTGAAAAATATTTTTTCTCGACTTTTGATGAAGATTTGAAAAAGTTTCTCGACATTAAAGATGTGAGGTCATAAGGTCACAAGTATGCCCCCTCGGGAGCGAAATCGAAAGATAGCGGGGGTACACAATGATAGGAAATTGTTTAGTGATGATTTTTATTTGAGCACAAAAAATGATTCAGAGGAATATTTGAAGATTTGGCGATGATTGATGTGAAATTGAGCACAAATTGAAGAAAGAATGAGCTTTTGATGAAAAGCGCTAAGTGGTTCAAATTCTCAAATTTTGGTTTCGATCCCGAAAATGGAATAAGGATGGACAAATTAGCTAAGGGTACAATTTTCATGTCCATCAGAGCAAGTTGAAAAATTAGGGTTTTGGCTATATAAGGGGTGGAAGTGTCATTTTCAATTCATTTTAGCCCTCCAAGTTTGAAAATTCAAAAAGCCTTCTGCGAAGAAAAATGGTGGTTCCCATATATGAGCATCAATTTGAGCACCAGAGACGTCATAATCGACCTCGGAACTACGAGCCAACGGTAAGAGTCTAATTTTTAGCCCTTTTTTCATTTCATTTTTGAATTTTTTTTATTTTTTTTTGAATTTTTAGCAATGTAAAAGTCGAGTTTTGTTGATTTGTCGTACGAGACAGAATCCTATCTTACACGATAAACTACTTGAATTTCTTTCGTCGTTTTAAGTCATTAGTTTTGTCATTCCACATATACCCTCGTATCGTATGAGCTTGTTATAAAAAGACCATTTTGTCGTTCTAGGGCCTATTTTGTATCGTATCAAAGTCTTTCGACGTCCTGCGCCCATTCCTGACTCATACGAGTTTCTGCCTCTACTGTGTTATGTCATTTGGAAAAAAGTGAGCATTTTTGAGTGTGCAAACTTGAAAATTTGATTTTGCAATTAATGTATTTGGATTTGCATGATGTTTTATTTGTCTTGTAGCATAATTTGAAATGTTGTCTGATGATTTGTTGTTTCATTCTTGCAGGTTCGACTACCTCACGTGCTTTTCAGATGTGTCTATCCACCGACTATGACATTAGTTCATGAATTATCTGATATAGGTAGAGCACATATTGATTTGTGTGGATTGACTCACCTTTTATAGATGCCAGATATCCGTGTAAATCATGGGATGCTCACTGCGCTTGTAGAGAGATTCTAGTCTGAGCATAACACATTTCATTTGCCAATTGGGGAGATGACTATCACTCTCAAGGATGTATATAGGATTCTAAGGATTCCATTTGCTGGGGATAAGGTGGATTATGATTCAGCATAGCGTCCAGGCCTATTAGCTCTAAGGCAGGTATTCCATGATGGAGACATTCTTAAGCAGGATATCAGTTGGGATGACATGATGGCTAGGTACAGTGAGCAGTTTCCACTAGCATGCATCTTAGCAAGGTTCATCAGTTGTTTTCTTATGCCAGACAGGGGACAACAAGGTTTCTTATGTGGCTGGGGAAGAATGCTAGAGAGGCTTGTGGAGGAGCCCCAAAGATTAGGATGGGGTTCTTGTATTCTAGCACACATGTATTGTGAGATGCAAGAGATTGTCTACTATGAGGGGAAGAGCATGGTTGCAAGTGTTTTGATATTATAGATATGGGCCTGGGAGCACCTCCCAGTTTTTAGACCGATTGTGGATGACGCCAGAGATCCACAACAGTCGATTGTTTACAGATACTCTAGATACATTACTCAGCTCCATCTGGGCAAGACAAATTATTGGATACAGTGGCTGGACGACTTGATAGTCGTGATATGGAGACTGTACAGGGGTCTGGAGCCTTGGGATGATTGGAGAGTTGTTTGTAGGAACCTATTCATGACTTGACCTCTCATAGGTAGATCAGTGACAGTGGTCGAGTGGTTTGTTGTTACCCGAGTGATGAGGCAGTATGGTAGACCTTAGAGGATCTCACAGGAGTTTACTTTATACGTGCATTATGCAAATGAGGAGAGATGGGGATGGGCACCGAGGCTATCATACGCCCTAGGCATGCAGGAGCTGACTGGGTTACAGCGGTTGAGATGGGATTACATGGATGATATTGCAGATGCGGGGGTATTGCCCTAGTACAAGGATTGGTTTCAACAGCAGCCTTTCTTGAGATTTACTGATCCAGCAGAGCAGGCACCTCATATAGAGGAGGTTGAGGATGATGCCCCCATGTAGGGACAGGGACAGGGATAGGGATAGGGACATAGGAAAGGACAAAGAGCCAAGGCTCCGAGGTGGATAGGTGGTGATCCTAGCACTAGCAACAACAGGGTGCCAACTAGGGGTAGGCAGCACTAGAGAGGAGAGGGTGGATCCCTAGGGGTTGTTGGCATGAGGTTGAGTGGAGCTAGGGTACTTGAGGGTGGTGGTGAGGAGGAGCGAGTAGCTCCCAGACAGGTGAGACAGAGGAGAGATGAGAAGGGGGGAGTCGAAGGTGGAGATGGAGGTGGAGAGCCTACAAGGGAGCAAGGGGCAGATGCAGCGTGGTCGATGAGAGCACGTTTGGCAAGTCTGCAGTCACAGTTGATGGTGGCACAGACACAGTTGGCGGAGCGAGACCGATAGCTAGTGGACCTTAGAGTAGAGAGAGATCATCAGTTGGCTGAGGTCAGAGTTGAGCATGATCGTCAGGTCGCAGAGATGAGGGCAGATTGAGAAGCTTTTCAGCAGGAGGTCTTACACCAGACTAGTTGGGCGACTTATTACGTTGCAGACTACAATGTAGCAGTTCCTATACCACTGCAGGTTGTTCCATATTCGTAGTACATGGCACGGTCTGAGGGAGCTCGAGCACCTCGTCAGGACCGTGGGCAGCAGACTCCACCTCCTCCACCACCTAGTGATGAGGGAGAGGCAGAGAGATATATTTTTTTGTGTAGCTCTTAGATTTTTTGTGTAGACACACCCATTTTTTGTAGCCCTTAGGATTCTTGCTCCGATGGGAGTTTGTATACGTTAGTTGACATTATTTTGTACCCCAAGATATTGATAATTATATATATAAGATCTTGATTTGACTTCATTGTACTTGTGTCAATCGATTTATGAGATGTTTTTCTATATGCTTTATTCCATATGCATGCATATCTTTTCAGTATTGATGTAATGCAAATGAATATGGATGTTTATTTTTTTGTTTCTTTTTATATGCAAATAAATGATGAAAATGAGTATCTAGGAATGCAAATTTTTTTATTTTTCTATGCAATAAGATGAATGAAAATGAGTGATAATGAAATGTATGAATCTATATAAGATGCTTATGTATGCAGCTAACATCTCAATACACAAGTACTCGATCGGAGAAATGATGAAAAAGAGACCACTTAGCTAAGAAATGATGATGCTTCCAACTCTCATTCAGAAGATAAAGAGATCATTGTTACCATACCAAAATCACTCTAAATTCACAAAATGCAGAATGAAATGCCAAATGAGATGCAACCTAAACCTAGTCACTGGATTTGAAATGCTTAAGTTTCATCACTGAGTGTTAACAAACATAGCAGGTATATTACAGTTCCTTTCTTTTCATGTGCAATATTAATTATCTTGTCCGCAATGACCCTTTTTTTCATTCATATCCTTGGACAAATTTCGCAGGGACTCGGATTTCATGATAAATAAATTCCCTCAAAATAGACAAAGAAATGATGTGAACCTCCCTGTAGCATACAAATAAGTGGAGTTGAGGTATGTGTGGTGATTTCACCTTGATGTGAAGGCTCTTATCACAGACACCCAGCCGATTAGATGTTTCCAGATCATCAGAATCATTCATACAAGTAGAAAACAAAGAAAATATTATGCCCCCAATCCTTGCTCCTCTTAGTCAAGATAGACTTCCTCAAGTTACTCAGAGGGATAATAATCGAAAACCAATATAAAAGACAACACACAAAGAATATTTCATGCATAGCTCAAACTGTTAAGTGATTGTTTTCAGTAATGTTGTTTGTTTGTGTACTCAGTGATAAAACTCTTCAGTAGTCAGGAGATAGGTGACTGACTCGGAGTGGATGACTAGGTTTCACTAACGTAAAGTTGACTTGGTTGATACTACTTAGGACATGTAATGGGCTCTATCGATTAACCCTAAGACTAGGACATTAGTTTGTTTCAAGCCATGAGGGTTCCAACGAACCAGGATGTCACAAATGTGACTAAAATATATGTACAAGCGATAGCAAAGATGCATGAAAGAGGGAATGCCAACGTTGTGTTGATAGATGGAGTGCTTGAGTACAAGAGGCGCATGTTTGCCAGGTTTTCACCTACTTGACAAAGATCTTTTTTCTTTTTACCAAGGTGCCTGTTTACTAGGTTTTCACCAAGGCATTTTCTCTCTTTTTCCTTTTTTTTTTTTTTTTTTCTTTTTCTCTTTTTTTTCTTTTTCTTCAGAACTTTTTATAATTTTTATGATTTTTTTCAAGACATTTTTCAGTTGTACAGGTTGCTGGAGTAGAGAATACTAAGTGAATAATTTCTTCAAGTGGATGGTGTTGATCGGTTCACGGAGTTGTTCTCCTTTTGATGTTGAGAGATGATAGGCACCATAGTCAAAGACTATAGTAACGATGTAGGGACCAAACCAGTTGGGTTCAAACTTCCCTTTGTTGTCTCGAAACTGTTGATTTTTAGGATTTTCTCTCAGAACAAGGTCACCAACTTGAAATTCTCATTGTCAAACCTTCTTGTTATATTCTTTGGACATTCTCTTTTGATACAATTTGAGATGATCAAATGCCACTTGCTGACATTCATCCAACAACTCAATTTCTTGCAATCTAGATATTTTGTAGTCTTCATCAGTAACAAGACCTTGCCAATCCTTCCAGATTTATTCACTATTCTGTGTAAAATAGTCAGCAGGTTTTTGTTAGATGCCTTAGCTTGTCCATTACCTTGAGGGTAATATACGGATGACCAGTGCAGTTTAATTTTGAATTTCTCACAGAGCTCGTCTAGATCTTTATTCTTGAATTGTCCTCCGTTGTCAGTCATGATGGATGAAGGTATCCCATACTTGTAGATGATATCATTAAAGATGAACAGAGCTACTTGTTTACCAGTTGCTTTGATGAGCGGAACCGTTTCTACCACTTAGTGAAATACTCAGTGGCAGTTATGATAAACTTGTGTCTGTTGGATGATGAAGGATATATTTGACCAATGAGATCAAACGCCCATTGCTAAAAAGGCCAATGTGTAATGAAGGGTATGAGATCCCTTGCTAGAGCATGTATGAGATTTCCATGTAGCTGACACTTCTCACAAGTTTTAGAAAACTTTATAGCATCCTTCTTCATGTTTGGCCAGTAGTAGCCAACCCTTAGCAGTTTCTGAGCTAAAGTAAGACCATTCGAATGAGATCCACAAATACCTTCATGGACTTCCGATAATGCACGTTTAGACTCTTCAGTTTCTAGACACCTAAGCAATGTACCGTCCAAACCTCGCCTCAACAAATCGTTAGCAATGATGATGTACTGTGAAGCGTTTCGGGTTAGGTTCCTTTTCTTATTACGGGTAAGGTTTTCAGGGATAATTTGGTCACGCAGATAAGAGTAAATGTGGCTATAGCGGGATGAGTCATGTCTGATAATAGAACAAACTATCTGGGGATTAGGAGAATCATAGGCAGGGTAATGTAACTCTTCCACCAGGAATTCAAAGCAAAAATTAGACTCTTGTAACTCTGGTATGGATGTCAAAGTGGCCATAGCATCTGTTGCTCTATTTGCGGATCTGGGAATTTACTGGAATGACACAAAAGTAAAATATTTCTTGAGATCATCCACCGTTCTCTTATAAGGCATCGGTTTCTCATCTCAAGTCTGATATGTATCATTGATTTGATTGATGATTAGTTGAGAATCTCCATAGATGTGTAATTCCAGAACCTTCCATTCGATAGCCAGCATGATCCCATTTACCAGAACTTCATACTCTGCAATGTTGTTTGTGCAAGGGAAAATAATATTATAAGCCTTCGGGATTGAATACTTTTGAGGAGTAATAAATAGTATTCCAGCACCGGAACCATGTTGAGTGAAAGACCCATCAAAGAACATCTTCTAGGATTGTTAAGTAAGGTGCATTATTGATTCATCTAAAAATTCTATATGCACCGGTTGAGTGTCTTCAAGTGGTGCATCAACAAGTTGATTTATAATTACCCGTCCTTTGATCGCTTTGCATTCCACATATTCAATATCAAACTCTGTAAGAACCATGACCCATTTAGCCAATCTTCCTATAAGTGTTACTTTGTTGAGAAGATATTTGAGCGGATCAATCTTAGCTACTAGCTTGATGGAATATGCTAACATGTAGTGTCTCAATTTTTGTGATGCAAAGACTAATGCCAAACATGCTTTTTCTATTATAGTGTAGTTCATTTCATAAGACACCAATGTTCTGTTGATGTAATATATAGCTCTCTCTTTTTTATTTTCATCTTGTTGTGCTAGAAGTGCCCCCAATGATGAATCTGTAGCTGATATGTATAAGATCAATGGCTTACCCCTGAACTGGTGGCATCAATATTGGTGGATTGGATATGTATTCTTTGATTTGCTGAAGGTGTTGTTCACATTCCTGATCCCAGTTGTATATTACTCCTTTCCTCAATACTTTTGTGAAAGGTTGAGCTTTGTCTGCTAGCTAAGAAATAAAGCATCTGATTGATTGGAGACATTCCTGTAAACTTCTCATTTGACTGATGTTCTTCGGAGGTGACATTTCCATTATATCTTGGACCTTCTCAAGATCAACCTCGATTCCCTTCTTTGAAATGATGTAGCCAAGCAATTTTCCTGATGTTACCCCGAATGCACATTTTTTTGGATTTAGTCGGAGTTTGAATTTTTCCATTTTGTCTAGTATAATGCCTAGCTCTTGAATATGCGTGTATCTCTTCATAGTCTTCACTAAAGTGTCATCAACATAGTCTTCCATATTCTTATTCATCATATCATGAAAGATAGTAGTTACCGCTCTTTGATAAGTTGCTCTTGTGTTCTTTAGCCCAAATGGCATGATGTTCTAACAAAAGGTTCCCCATGCACAGGTGAAAGCTATCTTTTCTTGATCTCCAGGAGCTATTTTGATATGATTATAACCAAAGAATCCATCCATTAGTGAGTACATCTCATACCCAGCAGTCATATCGACTATCATATCAATGTTCAGCAATGGAAAGTCATCCTTCGGACAAGCTTTGTTGAGATCTTTGAAGTGTGTGCAAACCCTAATAGATTTGTTTGCCTTTGAGATAGGTACTATGTTTGAAATCCATTCCGCATAGTCTATAGCTCTGATAATTCCAGCTTTTAGCATTTTTTCTAGCTCAGCCTTGACTAGCAGTGCCACGTGAGGGTGCATCTTCTGGAATTTTTGCTTGACTGTTTAAGTCCTGGTGTGATAGAGAGATGGTGCTTGATAAGATCAGGATCCAGGCCTGGTATATCAGAGTACGTCCATGCAAAATTGATCTTCTTTTCTGAAAAGAGATGAGTGAAATCTTTCAATTCTTCTGCTGATAGTGATTGAGCTAAGTGAATGATGTGTGGTGTCTCTTGACTCCCAATGTTCACTGGCTGAGTTGCCTCAATCAATATAGAAGACCTTTCCTGAAAATGACTTGGCAATATATCAAGTATCTCACCTTCAAGCGCCTCAGAGAGGTTTTCACCCTTAGGTATGTCCTTTATTTTCTCTTTTTTAGATTCTGACACTGCTACAATGTGGTTTTCACCATCAAATCTTTTATTTTTATTCTTCTGATTTTTGCGACTAAGATACTTGATATTTGTTTCAGTCATGTTTGCACTCTGTTCGCTGGTGGAAGAGTCCATGGGTTCAACTACGTTGAGGTTGTAGGCTAACGTATAGTCATTGGCAAAGATAGGTACATTCATAGGTTGGTTTTGGAGAGTAAAGTCAATTTATTCAATATGTACCAAAGATAGAGTTTGGACAGGTTTGAGGGAGTTCACTGTATTGTCATCACAACTGTGAATAAAAAAGTCGAGTTCTAGAAGACTACCTTGCATAAATGTCTCGAGACCAAGAAGAGTCAAGGATGATTATTAAAGTGCACGTTAATATTTAGTTGAACTAATCCAATAGATCTACTTGTAGCATCATTCTCTACACCAGATTGGACTTCATATCGTGGTTCGACAGTAACAAGATCAGTAGACAGATTCTCATCATTTACATTAGATGAGTCAGAGTTTGATGTTGAGTAAACATTGTCATAAATAGGACTGTTGTCAGAGTCATCAGAGTCGTCAGATGAAGTTTATGAGTCTTCTTCAAGTGATTGAGTGAATGTATGTATGGTATCAACACCTACATCTTTAATGCTGCAAGTTCCTTCAAGTTTTGGCTCATTTATCATTTGTATCAAGATTTGGCTCAAGATTTTGTTTGCAGCTGAATCGGTTCAATAATACTCTCTTGATGTTTGCCTAGGGGACCAGTACCTGAATATCCCATGCATTGGATCATTTTGTAGCCGGGACCATATTGGGCTGGGGAAATTTCACAATGTCATACTTCCTCATTTTGACTATCTTCCTTGAAAATCTACTTAAGAACAACATCTTCTTCTATTTCATTTGCCAGGGAAGTAGAAGACTATACAAAAAGACCATCATATATGATATTCAAAGTTAAATTCTGCATTCTCATAGCCGATGATGGTTTGCCCAACTATTTTGGTGATGGAGGGAGAGAGACTAATGAAAGTATTGGTTCTATATTGTATCCATCCATGCTAGTATTTGTAATCTTCAATTTCTTTTCTAAGTCCTTCATTAGAGCTTCTAGACTTTCATTTGTAGAGGCTGCTCTATTATGAGGCACAAAGGTATCAACACCTTTTGTCAATGCATTACAGGGGAGATTTGTATCAGCAGGGATACTGACTTCAACTTCGTTATAAGGAAATTTTAAGCATTGATGGTATGTAGATGGAACCGTCTTCATTTCATGAATCCACGACCTGCCCAGTAAGATATTGTATGACCGAGGAAGATCAAGTACCTAGAAAATGACATCTCTTTCTATAGGTACCACCCTAATTGGTAATAATACCAGACCTTTAGAGGTCCTTTCTTCTTCATCATAGGCTTTAATTGTTATTTTCTTGGCTGAATCAATGACATTTTTCAGAAAATCCTAGTTGTGTAAGCAGACTGTAAGTATAGATATTCAACCCCACCCCTCCATCTATCAAAACACGTTTAACTCTGTGTTTATGGATCATGGCTTGAATATGCAATGGCTGGTTATGTGGATGATTTAGCGAGTTGTCATCTTCTTCAGAGAAGGTTAGATAGTGAGGTGAAGTCAGATGACCCACCATAGATTGAAACCGATCAATATCTAAATCTTTTGGAACATTAGTGGTGAGCAAGGCCTTGTCCAAGATCTCTTTGTGAGCAGAAGAGATTTTTAGTAATTCAAAGATGGAAATTTGAGCATTTGTCCTTTTCAGTTGTTCAACAATGCTATATCTAGAGGATGATGATGAAGTTAGCTGTTTAAATTTATCAAATGTTGTTTCTTTTTGTTTGTTTGATGAGGTTGGTAGGTTTGATGTTGTTTGAGAAGGAGTTGAAGAACTAGCTCCTTGGAGAGTGACTTTCTTTTGAGAATGGGTCATAGCATTTGCATGTCGCGATTCATGTTGTTTGTCTTTGATTATAATCACATTGCAATATTCAGATTGGGAAGACTCAATCATGTTGATGACGTTGTCATTGCTAGTATAAGTGTAATTTACTTTGGCACCTCCTTTTGTTTTTGAGGAATCACCTTGTTTGTAAATAGGTAAAGGATCTTTAAATGCTTTGTGATCAGCATTTGTTGGGTGATTCTCGACAACAATTTTACCAGCGTCTATGAGATCTTGAATCTCATGCTTGAGCTTTATGCAGTTGTTTGTGTTATGACCTTTATTTCGATGGTAGTCACAGTATTCATTTTCTCTCCACCATTTTGGTTTGACTTCCAGATCATATGGCCTAGAATTATTTGGTAACGTTATCAGATCATTTTCCAATAAAGTTTTGAAAGCTGATTCGTATGATTCTTCTAGAGGAGTGAATTCGTGTCTAGGTTTCGAAAGCCAAGATTTCTCTTTGAACCACTCTTTTACTTTCTTCGGAGGATTTTCTGCTACGGTTTCAACTTCTTTGAGTGCTTGTGTGCCACTAGCCAAGTTAAATATCATGGGCTTTGAGTTGGTTTTAATAGTGTCTACCACTCTGTCATTAACAACGTTCTTGTTGTTGTCTTTGCCATATTTCCAATACTTGTTCTTTTCTTTAGAGCTAGATTCTGGTTGTGTTTCTTTCCAAGGTGAGATATCTCCTTTCTTTATAAGCACATCTTCCTTTCGGATAGCATTATCTACCATTTTGTTGAATGATGGGTGCACTTGCATTTGGATACTATATTTCAATTCAGGGATTAGATTGTTGACGAATATATCCATTTTCTTAGAATCTGGAATAGGTCGTGAATATCTAGAGAACATCTTTCTCCAACGTTGGAGGAAGATGTTCTCTAGATATTCACTGGTATTGCAAATCTTGATCATAGTAACGAGGTTTTGAATGTTATAGGAGTATTGTTGTAGGAATGATTGAATTAAATCTTGAAAAAAAATTATTCCTTTAGGTAGATTTGAGAACCATTCCATAGCTTGCCCTCCCAAACTTCTTAGGAAAAGGCACATGAGATACGTTTGGTCATGCATGAACTCCATACATAAAGCAAAAAATTCTCTGATATGGTCTTGAGGATCTTAGTTACCATCATATTTGTCAAATTTTGGGATGTCAACTCGTGAAGGAAATGGAGGCATGTATAGGTTTTTGTCAAATGGAAATGGGCATATGGTCTCCAAAGAATATTATTTTGGGGATTTATCCTTGTTTTTTCAGTTATGTGATCTCAATCCGTAAGGCTTGTAATTGTCTATAGACCATTATTATAGGTGATTCTTACTTTTTAGTGATGAGAGTTTGAACCTCATAACCAGTAGGAAGTTTAGCGCCTTGTTTTGCTAGTTCTAGAAAATAGTCTTCTTTTTCTCTAGCCATGATAACTGTGTGTGTGAAAAAGTGAACCTGTAGCTGCAAGCACAACACTTCAATTAAGTCATTATATGCATGGTTACTAATCAATAATCAATAAATAATAAACCATAGCAAAGCGACTAATTGCCTTCTAAAAGATGCGAGTATAAGATTGCTCTCAGATTTTTATAAGCAATACCAGTGACTAGACTACACCGAGATGAAGGATTTAATCTATATGATATTAAGCTATATGGATGCAAGATGGATGAATAATTCAAGCAATAATAATCAATTCAAGCAATAATGGATGTAAATAATCTAAAAAGCACAATAATCTTCAATGACTCCAGAGCGAAATTAGCGTGATAATAATCTCCAAGCATGTTCTCAAAAATATCTGGGTGAATTGGAATGAGAGCTGAAGACTGAATTTATAGAGAATCACAAGAGAAAAAGCTTAATTTAGGATTAATTGAAAATAATTGAGAAATCAGATTCAGTTAACCTTGAGATAGATTCCAATTATAGTTTAATTGAAATGCATTCAAATTAGAAGTCCAAGTTGCATTGGAAAATAATAATAAATTAATTCCATGCATATAGGATAAAAATAGATAATTCTTTAATTTATTCAAGAAAAGGGTCTTTTCAATGCAATTGAACTTCTTTTTTTGAAAAGCTTTGAGTTTCAATTTTAGAGAATAATTCAATAATTCAATTAAATTGCTTTTTCGATTTCAAGTTCTAAATTTAGAAAAAGAAATAATATCTCAAGTTTGATTTCTCTCTCAATTCAATTCTTTTTTTTTGTTTTATTTTCAATTCAACTCTTTGTAATAAATTAATTCATCTTTTGTAATAAATTAATCCTTTTTGCATGATTGAATGGCAAATTTATTAATTAATTAAATATGCAAGGATATTTAATAAAATAAAATGGGATAATTGATCAAAATGATATTTTTAGAAATGATTTGATTAATTAAATAAATATTTAATTAATATTGAGTAGTTGATTTGCCATGTGATTTTTGATAATTAAAGAATTAATAATGTGCTCAAGATTGATTTAATTGCCTTTGATTAGGACCTTGGTGATGTTGTCGAGATTAGGGGCCCATGGTTTAGATGACCAATTTTAGGGTATTACATTTGCCCCTCTTTGAATTAATGTGCGAGCAATGCGTTGGTTCAAAGAATGTGTGATGTCTAGGAGATGCCAGTTCTGAACTTGATTGATCATGAACTAGATAAAAAGCAAAGTGTTTAGCTTGATTCGAAGAAACAAAGTTGAATGAAGTCTGATTAAAGTGATACCGATCCCGAACTTGATTGAACTGAGGAACGCCAGAAAACAAATATACCGAACTTGAACTTGATTGATCAAGAAGCGGATCTTACTGATCTAGAACTTGATTGATCTTAGATGTAGTGAGTGATGATAAAAATCAATCTTGAACTTGATTGATCAAGACACGATGAGCGAAGAATGAACCATTCAGCTTGATCAAGAAACGAATACTGAACACCTGCTTAGATTTAGTGTGATCAAAGAAACTCTTTAAACTTTTGATTGAGTTTAAACGAATAATCAGTTTGATTTGAAGCGATGAAACTGATTAATGTTAAGAGATTAATTCAGATGAAAGACAAATATCAGCTTGATTTGAAGCGATGAAACTGATATGCCCCTAGCGATTGATTTGATTCAGATGATCGAGAGATCTCAACTTGATGTGAAGCGATGAAGCTGAGATGCCCCTTAGCAATAAGGATTTTTTTTCTTTAATTGAAAAGATTTTGCTCGACTTTTGATGAAGATTTGAAAAAATTTCTTGACTATGAGGATGTGAGGTCATAAGGTCATGAGTCTGCCCCCTCGGGAGCGAAATCAAAAGATAGTGAGGGATTGATTATAGGCAATTGTTTGGCAAAAATAAGTTATTTGAGCACAAATTGATTCTGAGGATTTTTTTTTGAAAATTTCGGCGTTGATTGATGAGAAATTGAGCGTAGAGTTGATTGAAATGTTGATGTGTAGAACGATAATTATTTTTTAACATTCAACGTTGAAATTTGAGCGCAATTTGAAGAAAGAATGAACATTTGATGAAAAAAGTGCTAAGTGGTCAAAATTGTGAAATTGACTAGCAAAATGATCTCGAATTTCAATTTCGATCCCGAAAATGGAATTAGAGCAGGCAAATTAGCTAAGGGTACAGTTTTCATAACCATCGGAGCAAGTTGAAAAATTAGGTTTTATGCTATATATAGGACGAAAGTGTCATTTTCAAATCATTTTAACCCTCCAAGTTTGAAAATTCAAAAAGCCTTTTGTGAAGAAAAATGGTGGTCCCTACTCATCAGCATCGATTTGAGCACTAGAGATGTCACAAGCGACCCCGAAACTACAAGCCAATGGTAAGTGATCGATCTTTAGCCTCTTTATGTTTCCAATTTTGAATTTTTTTGTTTATTTTTCACGTTTTTCACAGGTTTTGGGTCGGGTGTTGCGGTTTATCATGTGAGACAGGATCCTGTCTCGTATGAGAAACTGGCAAATTTTCTTTTGTCGTTTGAAGCCATTAGATTTGTCGTATGAGATTCACCCTTGTGTCGTACGACAGGTCGGTTAGAAGACCATTTTGTCGTACGATGTGTAAAAGTTTGTCGTTCGAGGCTGTTTTCTCGTACGAGAGCCATTCCTGACTCGTACAAGATGTTGTTTGACTGTGTTTTGTCGTTCGAAAAACAATGATCATTTTTTAAAGTGTAAACATGAAATTTTTCTTTTGCATTTGACTTATTTGGATTTGCGTGATATTTAACTTCTCTTGTAGACTCATGTGGAATGTTTTCTGATGCTCGTTGTTGGGTTTTTGTAGGTGTGCTTACCTCCTGTGCTCTTCAAATGCGTATATCCTCTCACTATGGCTTTAGTTTGTGATTTTTCTGAGGTTGAGCAGGCTCATGTTGATATGTGTGGCTTGACTCACCTGATGAGGTTACCTGATATCCGTGTGAACCACGGGATGCTCACAGCATTGGTAGAGCGGTTTCATTAAGAGCATAATACCTTTCATTTTCTAGTTGGGGAGTTGACCATCACTCCCGAGGATGTGTACAGGATCCTTCGCATCCCTTTTGTTGGGGATAAGGTGGATTATGATACTGCATTGTTACCTGGACTATAGGCTCTTAGGAACGTATTCAGGGATCTCGATATCTTGACTCATTACATGAGTTGGGATATATTGATGAGCAGGTACAGTGAGGAGTATCCACTGGCATGTGTCCTAGCAGGTTTCATTGGTTGCTTCTTGATGCCAGACAGAGGGCAACAGGGTTTCCAGAGTGGATGGGGCCGTATGCTGGAGAGGTTGATAGAGACCCCTCAGAGACTTGGCTGGGGCTCTTGTTTGTTGGCCCACATGTATCGGGAGATGCATGAGATTGTTTACAGAGATGGGCGGAGCATGGCTGCAGGGGTGTACATTTTACAGGTGTGGGCTTGGGAGCACCTTCCCGTTTGTCAGTCAATTATTGATGATAGCAGAGAGCCAGGGCAGCCGATTATTTACAGGTATGCCAGATATATTACGTAGCCCCATCTAGGCAAGACAGACTTCTGGCGACGATAGCTCGATGATCTGATAGCTATCATATGGAGACCGTACAGAGGGTTGGAGTCATGGGATGACTGGCAGGTGGTTCAGAGAGACCTTTTTGTTACATGCCCACTGATTGGGAGGTCACAGACTATTGTGGAGCGATTCATCATTTCATGAGTGATGAGGCAGTATGGTCGGCCTTAGGTGATCTCTCAGGAGTATACAACATATGCTCGATACGCCGATGAGGAGAGATAGGGATGGTCACCTAGGCTATCCTTTGCTTTAGTGATGCAAGAGCTAATAGGTTTACACCGCCTGAGGTGGGATTACCTGGATGATATAGCAGATGCGGGGGTATTGCCCCAGTACAGGGATTACTTTTAGCAGCATCCATTCCCTCGGTTTACAGATCTAGGAGAGTATGCTCCTCATATTGAGGATGTCGAGGATGATGCCCCCACATCGGCACAGGGACAGGCACAGAGGTAGGGATAGGGCCAGAGACCAGATGCTCCACAATAGACTGGTGGTGATCCTGGTGCTAGCAGCAGCAGGGTGCGAGCTGAAGTTGAACAGCAGAGGGGTGAGGGTGGATCCCTTGGGAGAGTGGGCATGAGGTTAGGTGGCGGAGAGGAGGAGCAAGCAGCTTTGAGGCAGGTCCGACAACGGTGGGATGAGCAGGGTGGAGCCACAGGTGGAGATGGCGGTGGAGATGGTGGTGGGGAGCCTGCGAGAGAGCAGGGGGTTGACACCGGATGACCGATGAGATCACATCTTGTAGAGATGCAGTCACAATTGATAGTGGCTCGGACTCAGCTAGCGGAGTGAGACCAACAACTGGTCGAGGTTAGGGCTGAGCGTGATCGCCAGATCACAACATTGAGAGCCGAGTTGAGAGCAGAGATGAGGACACATAGATGAGGCTTCCAACTCTTCCTGTGTAGTGCTATAACTGATTTGTTCTATTTTAGGATAAGAACACATAGATGAAAAGCTTTCTGGTATTGTTCCTTCTTTCAATCCTTGTTCATAATTTGCTTGCCTCTTTTGTTTAATTTCTTGTATTTCCTTCTCTAGTTTTATGTGCATCAGTTCTTGAGTATCATCTATGACACCACTAGATTCTTCTAGAGTTTCTATAGTGGATGTGTCTGAAAGATAGTCAGGACCCCATTCACACTCATTTGAATCAGTCTCTGAATCATCTACTTGTTGCCTTCTAGTATATGTGACTAGAACTTTTAATGGTGCAAACAATTCTCTGATTCTTACAACTTCATCTCTTATATCCTCAGGAACCTCAACTTCTTGTATTATCGTAGCTGATACCATCAAAGCTTGAGCACTGACTATTTCTTCTTTCTTGACTGTTGATTCCTCTTTCTCTTTTCTACACTCTACTTTTGTTTGTTTAGTGTCTACTTCATGTAATGTTAAAGGCGATATCTTTTTCGAGCACTTAGACTTAGAAACATGTTTTTGGTCTGATGTCTTTTTAGGATTGTATCCCAGTCCAGCCTTATCATGTGTGGATTTGGTTTGTAGCTGAATTGGTTCAGTAATACCTTCTTTTTGTTTGCCCAGAGGACCAGTACCTGAGTACCCCATGCGCTGAATCATTTTGTAACCACGACCATTTTGGTTTGAGGAAATCTCACAATGTCGTACCTCCTCATTTGGACTATCTTCCTTAAAGAGCTAGTTAAGCACAACATCCTCTTCTATTTCATCCACCAAGGAGGTAGAAGACTGTATAAAGAGACCATCATATATAGTATTCGGAGCTGAAGTTTGTGTTCTCATAGCCTCTGATGGCTTGCCCAACTGTTTTGGTGATGGAGGGAGAGAAACTAATGATAGTACCGACTCTATCTTGTAGCCATCCATGCCGGTATCTGTAATCTTCAATCTCTTTTCTAATTCTTTCATCAATGTTTCTGGATCTTCATTTGGAGAGGCTGCCCTATTATGAGGCACAAAAGTATCTGCACCTTTTGTCAATGCATTACAGATGACATTTGTATCAGCAGGAATACTGACTTCAGCTCCGTTATAAGGAAATTTTAAGCATTGGTGATATGTTGACGGTACTGCCTTCATTTCATGAATCCACGACCTGCCCAGTAAAATATTGTATGACAATGGAATATCGAGAACTTGGAAAAGGACATCTCTCTCTACCAGTCCCACTCTGATTGGTAATGATACCAGACCTTTGGAGGTCCTCTCTTCTTCATCATAGGCTTTAATTGTTATTTTCTTGCCTAGATCAATGACATTTTCAGAGAATCCTAGTTGTGTAAGCAGATGATAAGTACAGATATTCAACCCTGTGCCTCCGTCTATCAAAACACGTTTGACTCTGTGTTTGTGGATCATGGCTTCAATATGCAATGGCTGGTTATGTGGATGATTTAACGAATTGTCATCTTCTTCAGAGAAGGTCAAATAGTGAGGTGAAGTCAGATGACCCACCATAGACTGAAACCGATCAATGTCTAAATCTTTTGGAACGTTGGTAGTGAGCAATGCTTTGTCTAGGATTTCCTTGTGAGCAGATGAGAGTTGTAGCAATTCAAAAATTGAAATTTGAGCATTTGTCCTTTTTAACTGTTCAACCACGCTGTATCAAGTGGATGATGATGAGGTTAATCTTTTAAATTTGTCCAAGGTTGATTCCTTTTGTTTGTTTGGCAAGGCTATTGGATTTGATGTTTCTTGAGCCAGGTTGGAAGAACTAGCTCCTTGGAGGGTAACTTTCTTTTGAGATTGGGTCAGAGCTCTTGCATATCATGATTCATTTGGTTTATCGTGAAGTATAATCACATTGCAATATTTTGAGTGTGAAGGTTCAATCATGTTGATAACGTTGTCCTGGCTGGCATAAATATAATTTACCTTGGTACCTCCTTTGGTCTTTGAGGAATCACCTTGTTCGTAAGCAGGCAAAGGGTCTTTAAATGCTTTATGATCAACATTGGTTGGATGATTCCCAACAACAACTTTACCAGCGTCTATGAGATCTTGAATCTCATGTTTTAGCTTCATACAATTGTTTATGTTATGACCCTTATTCCGATGGAAGTCACAGTATTCATATTTCTGTCCACCATCTTGGTTTGACATCTGGATCATATGGTCTGGAGTTATCTAGTAGTGTTATCAAGTTGTTTTCCAATAGAGTTTTGAAAGCGGATTCATATGATTCTTCAAGAGGAGTAAAATCACGCTTAGGTTTGGAAAGCCAAGGCTTTTCTTTGAACCATTCCTTTGTTTTCTTTGGTGAATTCTCTGCTGCAATCTCAACAACTTTAAGTTCTTGTGTACCACTAGCCAAGTTGAATATTGTAGATTTTGAGTTGGTTTTGACAGTGTCTACTACTCCATCATTAACAACATTCTTGTTGTTGTCTTTGGCAAATTTCCAATACTTGTTCTTCTCTTTAGAGCTAGATCATGTTTGTGTTTCTTTCCAAGGTGTGATATCCCCCTTCTTTATGAGCACATCTTCCATTCGAATGGCATTATCTACCATTTTGTTAAATGATGGGTGTACTTGCATTTGTACGCTATATTTCAGTTCGAGGACCAAGTTATTGACAAATATATCCATTTTTTCAGAGTCTGGAATAGGTCGTGGGTACCTAGAGAACATCCTTCTCCAGCATTGGAGAAAAGTAAGAAGAGGTTCCCCTGTTTTCTGTTGAGTTTTACAAAGATCGATCATAGTCACAGGATGTCGAATGTTGTATGAGTATTGTTGTAAAAATAGTTGGATTAGTTCTTCAAATGTTTTTATTCCTTGGGGTAGACTTGAGAACCATTCCATTGCTTGACCCCCTAAACTCCTTGGGAAGAGACGCATGAGGTATGTTTGATCGTGCATGAATTCCATACAAGCAACACTAAATTCCCTAACATGATCTTGAGGATCTGAGGTACCATCATATTTGTCAAATTTTGGGGTTTCCACTCGTGAAGGAAATGGAGGCATGTGTAGATTCTTGTCAAATGGAAAGGGACATATTGTTTCCAGAGAATATTGTTTCGGGGACTTGTCCTTATTCTTTAGTTCTGTGACCTCCATCTGCAAAGCTAGTAACTGTTTGTGTACCATGAGTATAGGTGAGTCTTCCCTTTTAGTAACAAGTGTCTGAACATCATATCCAATAGGAATTTTGACACCTTGTTTTGCTAGTTCTAAGAAATAGTCTTCCTTCTCTCGGGTCATGATAGTTTTCATCATTTTTCTAAAGTCTTTGTCTTTCTGACAGTCAAGGATTTCTTTTTCTAGAGGTTCAACATCTTCGTCAATCTCACTTGATGATGAGGAGTCATTATGATTTTCTGGAATATTACGGTTGTTTTTGTTTCCATCATTGTATTCTGTCTCATGTATAGTGGGAGATTTCGGTTCATCAAAAATTGGTCCGCCTGATGATGATGGCATGTCAGTGAGTGGATCTTTCACGTAGAATGGATTATCTTGATAGGTGAAGGTTTGTTCTTTGCCTTTGGTTTGTTTCTTACGAGAACTCCTGGTTTGAATAGGCATCTTTATGGATTTGTGTGACCTAAATGTGTTTGTGATGTAGAGGTCAAGATCAATTTCAGAGCTAGTTGTTTTGTTTAGAGTATTGTTTAGGAGAAACAACTGAGATTTAGTCTGATTTCAGGAACGATCTATCCTGTCTAAGACATTATCTAAGTTGATTCTAAGCGTAGTGTAAGATTCAGTCTAGTTTTAGGAATGATCTATCCTATATAAGACATTATCTAAGTGACTAAAATTTGATAGGTAGTTGATTGAACTAGCTAAAAGGTGATCGACCAAATCGTGCAATGCAAATGGCAGAGGTACACTATCTTGATCTGTCTATGCTCAGGAAAATGATAACCAGTATTATGTTTGTTGTAAGCTGTTTTTAGGCAAGTTTGGCTGTTCTGTTCTGACAAAACTAGAGAATCATACAACAGAATTTTCTGGACCGGACGATAATTTAGCAGCTACAAGACGACAATAGTTTTGTTTCATACGAGTTGCTGCCTCATACCGTACGACAAATGGGCATGTGTAGGACGACAAAAGACTCAAAGCAGTTCTGTTTCGTATGACATAGGATACAGAGTCAGATGACAGAATAAAATGACTCATACGACACAGGATTGGGTCTAGGATGACAAAACATAAGACTCACACGACACAGGATGTGATATAGGACGATGAATTATCAGACTCATACGACTATTCACAGGACAGAGCTTAGAAATTTTGAGATTTTCTGATTGCTAAGTATGATAACTGAGTATGACCAATTCTGAGATGGACTGATTTTTTACCAGGATAGACTAGTTTCTAACACGAATGGAGTTTCGACTCAGGATTGACTAGTTTCTGACACGGACGGAGTTTTGACTTAGGATTGACTAGTTTCTGACATGGACAGAGTTTCGACTTAGGATGGACTAGTTTCTGACATGGACATAGTCTCAACTTAGGATGGACTAGTTTCTGACACGGAAAGATTTTCAACTTAGGATGGACTAGTTTCTGACACGGACAGAGTTTCGACTCACTGAGTTGTTTCTGGTCTTCACCAATTTTTGGTACTTTAGTTTTTGTTTCACGGATGAAAACACAGAAAACAAGTAGTATGTATAGTGACTCCAATCACAACATGCAAACCCTAAGGAATTTGGTGAGGAAAGAAAACCCTTGCTTGTAGACTCAGGTACACACCCAATAGCTAATCAAAATACAACCGTTGAGTCTCACGCAATGGATTCTCAATGCCGTATTATCTGACTCCAAATGCTAATGGGGGCACAAAATGACAAGTATCTTGGGAGAGTTACTATCTCTCTTGCACAAAGATTATCCCCCTTTCGGAGATGAACCAGGTACCTTCTAATTTTAAATTGGATTTAGTCAGGGATCCATTCAGCACATCGAGGTATAAACTCAATTAAGAGGTCTCCCAACCTTGAAAACCAAGGTTTAATATACTCGAAGGTACGGAGGAGAGTTATTCCTGAGCACTGTCGTTGACTTGATTTTCATCAAATCATGTTTATTTTATAGTGGGTTGGAGTACTTGGCATCTAGCTGTTCCCACTTAGGTCGTTCCCCTCACACCGGCCGTAATGGCTTTAAGAGTTTTTCAACCCCTCGGGAGGGCAGGCCTGCTAAAGATGTACAAATCTCAAACAAAGAACAAGCTTCAAGGGTCTGGATTTCTGATTGTCTAGAAAAAGACAAGAGCATACTCTCCTACCTCTCATAATCTTCTAAAAGCACAAAAGACAGATTTATTCTTTAACCAGATAGCAAGTTAGGTTCCTAAAAAATGAATTTAAAGAATACACGATGTTTAGTCGATTCTCCTCAGGCAACCTGCAAAGACAACGAATTAGTAGTCATATTGTCTTTGTGCGACAAGTATATTCTTCGATAAGCGTTCTGCAAAAGCTAGTTAGACTGTGAAAAACTCTGAGATAGACAGATAAGCAGTCAGGGTCAGTCGTCAGAATAATCAATGAAAAAAAATTATGAAATTTGCCTCTTTTACCAGAAAATACAAAATCGTAAGACAGACACTTGACTCGTATGAGACAAGATGCAGTATCATACGAAAGAAGATTGTTGATGATGTATGCTCGTACGATAGAGGATTTCTACTCATACGACAGAGGATCTGCTTGTACGATAAGATATTTGCAATTCGTGCGACACCTGCAGTTTGTCGTTTCAGCCTATAAAAATTATCGTACGAGATGTATGGATGAAAAATCGAAAAATCTGAAACCTGGAAAATAACAAAAAATAAAGCAATCAGTCTTAGAGGCTGAAAAAAATGTAGTCTTCAGGCCCCACGGTGGGCGCTAGAGATGTGTGTGTGAAAAAGTGAACCTGTAGCTGCAAGCACAACACTTCAATTAAGTCATTATATGCATGGTTAGTAATCAATAGTCAATAAATAATAAACCATAGCAAAGCGACTAATTGCCTTCTAAAAGATGTGAGTATAAGATTGCTCTCAGATTTTTATAATCAATACCAGTGACTAGACTACACCAAGACGAAGGATTTAATCTATATGATATTAAGCTATATGGATGCAAGATGGATGAATAATTCAAGCAATAATAATCAATTCAAGCAACAATGGATGCAAGCAATAATGGATGTAAATAATCTAAAAAGCACAATAATCTTCAATGACTCTAGAGAGAAATTAGAGTGATAATAATCTCCAAGCATGTTCTCAAAAATCTCTGGGGTGAATTGGAATGAGAGCTGAAGACTAAATTTATAGAGAATCACAAGAGAAAAAGCTTAATTTAGGATTAATTGAAAATAATTGAGAAATCAGATTCAGTTAACCTTGAGATAGATTCCAATTATAGTTTAATTGAAATGCATTCAAATTAGAAGTCCAAGTTGCATTGGAAAATACTAATAAATTAATTCCATGCATAGAGGATAAAAATAGATAATTCTTTAATTTATTCAAGAAAAGGGTCTTTTCAATGCAACTGAACTTCTTTTTCTGAAAAGCTTTGAGTTCCAATTTTAGAGAATAATTCAATAATTCAATTAAATTGCTTTTCTGATTTCAAGTTCTAAATTTAGAAAAAGAAATAATATCTCAAGTTTGATTTCTCTCTCAATTCAATTCTTTTTTTTTTGTTTTCTTTTCAATTCAACTCTTTGTAATAAATTAATTCATCTTTTGTAATAAATTAATCCTTTTTGCATGATTGAATGGCAAATTTATTAATTAATTAAATATGCAAGGATATTTAATAAATTAAAATGGGATAATTGATCAAAATGATATTTTTGGAAATGATTTGATTAATTAAATAAATATTTAATTAATATTGAGTAGTTGATTTGCCATGTGATTTTTGATAATTAAAGAATTAATAATGTGCTCAAGATTGATTTAATTGCCTTTGATTAGGACCTTGGTGATGTTGTCGAGATTAGGGGCCATGGTTTAGATGACCAATTTTAGGGTATTACAATAACCTTCATCATTTTTCGGAAATCTTTATCCTTTTGACATCTATGAACATTAGTTTCTGGAGGTTTAGAGTCTTCAGATTCACTTGATGAGGAATCATTGATGGTATCATGAATACTGAGGTTGTCTTTGGCATTTTGTTCTGTTCTAGGTATAGTGGGAGATAAAGGTTGATAAAAAACTGGCATATCTGATGATGAAGGTTTATTAGTAAGAGGACCCTCTTCATAAAATGGATTATCTTTATATGAAAAGGATTGTCCTTTGCCTTTGGCATCTTTCTTACGAGAACTTTTGGTTTGAATAAGCATTTTTATTGACTAATGTGGCCTAAAGTTGTTTGTGATGCAGAAGTCAAGATCAAATTCAGAGCTAGTTGTTCGGTCAACATATTGATTGAGAGAAGCAATTAAGATTTAGTTTGGTTTTAGGAAAGATCTATCCTGTGTAAGACATTTATCTAAGTTGATTCGAGAGAAGTGACTAAGACTCAGTCTGGTTTCAAGAAAGATCTATCCCGTGTAAGACGTTATCTAAGTGACTTAAGTTTGATAAGTGGTTGATTGAACTAGCTAAAAGATGATCAAAAAAATCATGCAACACTATGATAGAGGTACACTGTTTTGATCTGTTTATGCTCAGGATGATGATAACTAGTTTAATGCTCATTGTAGACTGTTTTAGGTAAGTTTGATTGTTCTGGACTGACAAAATCAGAGATTAGTACGACAAGTTTTATAGGACTAGATGACAGTTTAATAGCTTCAGGACAATGACAATAGTGTTTCATACAAGTTGTTGCCTAAGACTGTACAATAGATGGGTATGTCTGAAATGATAAACTGATCAATGCAATGTTTTATCGTATGACACATGATGCGGGCTCAAATGACAGTTCCCTAAACAGGACGACAGATAATCAGGTCTCGTACGACACAAAATGTAGGCTCAAACGACAAACTATTAGGATTGATGGAATTTCGTATGACACAGATATGAAGCAGGACGATAAATCAGAAGACTTGTATGACTGTTTACTGGATAGAGGCTAAATTCTGAGTTTTCAATGACTGAGTATGACCAGTTTTGAGATGGATTGAGTTTTCACTGACTGACGATGACCAATTTTGAGGTGAATTGAGTTTCGACTAGGATAGACTAGTTTTTGACATAGATAGAGTTTTGACTAGGATAGACTAGTTTTTAACACGGACAGAGTTTTGACTAGCATAGACTAGTTTTTGACATGGACAGAGTTTTTGACATGGACAGAGTTTCGAATAGGATAGACTAGTTTTGACACGGATAGAGTTTCGACTAGGATAGACTAGTTTTGACATGGACAAAGTTTTGATCACTGAGTTTGTTTCTTGTTTTCTCAAGTTTTGGTATTTTAGTTTCAATTTCAGGGATGAAAACACAGTAAATACGCAATATGTATAATAACTCCAATCATAGCATGCAAACCCTATGGAAATTGGTGAGAGAAGAAAACCTTTTCTTGTAGACTTAGGCACACACCCAATAGCTAATCAGAATACGGTCGTTGAGTCTCACGCAATGGATTCTCAACGCCATATTAGTCGACTCCAAATGCTAATGGGAGCATGAAATGACAAGTATCTTGGGAGAGTTACTATCTCTCTTGCATAAAGATTATCCCCCCTTTAGGAGGTGAACTGGGTAGCTTCTAATTTTAATTGGAACTAGTAAGGGATTCATTCGGCGCGTCGAGGTATAAACTCAATTAAGAGGTCTCCCAGCTTTGAAAACCAAGGTTTAATATACCCGAAGGTACAGAGGAGATCTATTCGCAAGCACTATCGTTGACTTGATTTTCATCAAATCATGTTTGTTTTATAGTGGGTTGGATTACTTGGCATTTAGTCATTCCCACTTGGGTCATTCCCCTCTCACCGACCGTAATGGCTATAGAGTTATTAGCTCCTCAGGAGGGCAGGCCCGCTAAAGATATACAAATCTCAAACTTAAAGAAAATGCCTCAAGGGTCTGGATTTATGATTGTCTATAAAGACAAGAGCATACTCTCATACCTCTCAGAATTTTCTTAAAACACGAAATACAGATTTGTTCTTTAACCGGATAGCAAGTTAGATGCCTAAAAAAAAAAGAATTTAATGAATACACGATGTTTGGTCGATTCTCCTCAAGCAACCTGCAAAGGCAATGGATTAGTAGTCATATTGTCTTTGTGTGATAAGCATAGTCTTCGACAAGCGTTCTGCAAAAAACTAATTAGGCTATGAAAATTTCTCAGACAGACGAAGAACAAGCCAGGGTCAGCGTTAGTACAATAAAAATTGATTGAGAAAACTCGAAGAAAGAAATATGCTTTTTAACCCAAAAACACAGGGTACCGTACGACAATTCTCACCGACTTGTACGAAAATTCATACAGGATCGTAGGATATTTTTAGTTTGTCGTCTGGCACTATGGGAAAACTCGTACGATAATTTGCAAAACTGTACGGACGAAAATTCAAAAAATAAAAAATCTGAAAAATAAGAAAAAGCTAGTCTTCGAGGCTGAAAGATGTAGTCTTTTGCCCCACGGTGGGTGCCAGAAACTGTGTGTAAAAAAGTGAAATAAGTCTGTAAGCTGCAAGACACAACACTTCAATTAAGTCATTACATGTATGGTTAGACAGATATAAACATGAATAATAAAACCATAACAAATTGACCAATTGCCTTCTAAAAGATGCGAGTATAAGATTGCTCTCAGATTTGTATAAGCAATACCAGTGACTAGATTACACCAAGATGAAGGATTTAATCTATATGAGCATGATATTAAGCTAAATGGATGCAACATGGATGAAAGATTCAAGCAATATGGATAAACTAAATATGCAAATAATCTCAAAAAGCAAGCACAAAATCTTCAATGACTCCAGAGAAAAAATGTATAATAACAATAAATCTCTAGAGTGTTTTGAATGAGAGCTAAAGGCTGAATTTATAGAAATTCACAAGAGAGATCAAGAAAAGCACAATTTAGGATTAATTGAAATAATTGAGAAATCAGATTCAGTTAACCTTGAGATAGATTCCAATTCTAGTTTAATTGAATTGCATTCAAATTATAAGTTTGAGTTTGCATTAGAGATATAATTAATTAATTCCATGCACTTGAGATAAAAATAGGTAATTCTTTGATTTATTCAAGAAAAGAGTCTCTTCAATGCAACTGAACTTCTTTTTCTCAAAAGCTTTGAGTTCCAATTTTAGAGAATGAAATAATATCTCAAGTTGATTTCTCTTTCAATTCAATTCTTTTATTTTGTTTTCAATTTAACTCTTGCTTTGCATATTGATTCCTCTTTTGTGATGAATTAATTCATTTTTTATGATTAATGGCAAATTTATTAATTAATTAAATATGCTAGGATATTTAATAAATTAAACATGATAATTGATCAAAATGATTTTCTTGGAATGATTCAATTAATTAAATAAATATTTAATTAATATTGAGTAATTGTTTTGCCATGTAATATTTAATGATTGAAGAATTAATAATGTGCTCAAGATTGATTTAATTGCCTTTGGTTAGGATGTTGTTGATGTTGTCGAGATTAGGGGCCCATGGTTTAGATGACCAATTTTAGGGTATTACACTTATGTTGAATCTTGTTCGTTGGCCAAGTCCAATCCCAAAGTCTGATCATGAGTTAGTGGCTATTTCTCTAGGATTTAGGATCTGTTGATTTGGGAACCAACAGTATGGTTGCCAAAGTTCCTCCTGATCATCCCCCTTCGTGAGGTCAATTGCCACCTCGTGGGCGGTATTGTGCACGTTGTTATTCTTTTGACTACTCTCAAATCTCGTGGTCTTAGGCTCACCCATGGTTTGGTGGCTGTGGTTTCCACCATCTGTGTTCTCCTTTGCTTACTCTTGGTGGGTGGGGTTCTGGTGGTGCCACTCATTCTGATAGCGGTGGTAGTGAGTGGCCCATTGGAGATAATAGTGCCTAGCCTAGTATGTCGAAGGCTTTTCCTCACCTAGCTCTAGCCATTTCCCTTGTGTGTGAGAAGAGAATATGGAAGAGGTTGTTGTTGTTGATGAGGGTTGGACCCTCTCAGATGATGTTCTAGACCCCATTGATGTATGGGGTCCTAAAAATGATAAGGATCCACTTCTACCTCCCATCGGAATCACTCTATCCACTTAGCGGTAGTTATTTAGTTAAATTTTTCTTTGGTTTTGGGTGCTTCCCGCGATTGATGGTTTTTCTGGGTTCTACTCGTTTGAAGTTTGAGGGGTGATCTCATATCCCCCTACTTTTTTGTGTGTGAATAGTGTAACTTTTTTATTAGTTTAATAGAATCTAGTTGTCTATTCATATAAAAAAAACTCTATCACGACCCATTTAAGACAAAACACGACACCATGTTTTGTAGCATTAATCTGATACCTTTTTTAGTTAGAATCTAATTTCTTTATCATCACTTATTTGATTAGAAGCTAACTACCAAAAAAAAATTCTCCTTTGATAAATTTGATCTAGTGAACCTTACTTGTCAAATACATATTTTATGATGTCCTTCAAGTTATAAGGTAAACCATAATTTTTTGTATTGAATGAAATTTAGAAAGAAGATATAACATTCTAATAGATATAAAAAATAATAAACTATAGTCCAAAATATCAAAATGTATTTGAGAAAACCACCATGTGGCATATATCCTTAATAGTAAAAAATAACCATGTAACTAATGGTAGATAAACCAAAAACAACAATAACAATCTCAAAACACAAATAGTATAAAATACAACAATAATATTAATTAGTAGAAAATTAGAGGCATTTATTTTAAACTTTCTTGTGAAGTTTCTAGCTAAGTCTTTTTCTCTTGAATTTGATCAAGTTGCTTTGCCACCACTTGCTAGCTTTGACTTTTCTTTACATCCAAAAAGACGATGAATATTAGAAACATTGAAACATGCCTTAAATCTAGCTTTCAAGATGTGATTGATGATGAATTGTCTTATGGATTCTATAATAGCATTATCTTTCGTGACAATACATTGAGAGATTACAAAAGTAGCAAAGATGTGAGAAAGCAAAACAATCTACTAATGTTGCATGAAAAGGCCTTTTCCAAAATAAATGCTTAACATGTTCAAGGGTGAAAGTTAAGTACCACCTTTTTAATATAAAAGAAATAGTAAACACAATTCTAACTTTTTAACTTGAAGTGTTAGAAAGTGACATATATGTCTTGAATTATAAAATGATATAAATTAATGAAATGTATAATCTTTTGTATAATTTGTATATATTTTTTCAAGATCTAAGCTTTTATAAAATTGATAATATAATCAAGATACTAAAGAGAAGTTTGAAAAATGAGGTTGACAAGCCTTGACATTGAATATAATAATTTTTTCATTAAATTTTTTTCTCACTTAGCTAATTTGAATATCTAGTGCATGAGAAAATATTATTATTAATTAAATATTTTAGTTGATTTGATTAAAAAAGTGAGTTTCAATAAACCTTTATTTTGTCTTGATTTTTTTACCATAAATAAATTAAGGTATAACCTTTTGGAAAGGATTCTCTCCTCTAGTACACCATTGTATATGACCTAGTCACTGTTTTATTTGTGATGCCTATGCAAGTCTATATGAGCCAAAAACTATTATCTTTTCTATGCCTATGTGAGCTAATCATTATTGTCTTTGGGATGCTTTTATGAGACACTCACTATATATTTGTGATGTATATTGGAGCTAGTCATTTATGTGATTTATGCCAAAGCTAGTCAGCTTGTGTACCTATGATGTGTATGAGCTAGTCTCTTGTGTATATGTAACGTATGCTTGTGATAGTCGTTGGGTGTGAGATCTATGATATGAGACTTGTGTATATGTGTATATTGAACATTAATGATTGGTAATGTTGAGTATATAACTAACACTTGATAGCAATAGTTATCTTTTATTGTAAAGGACTAAGCTAATAGATTACACTTACTTAATAGTCAAAGTTTATTCATAGATCGAAGATCTCATGGAAGAGGAGAGAATGAACTCCCTCTAACATTTGAATGCAAACTATGAGCCTTTGATTTCTCATGAGAGGATACATAGGCATGGTCATCATGAGTGAACCCTCAAGGCTTAGGAATAGGATTAAGGATTACCTTAATTATGGGAGCTTAACCTTATTGAGTGTAAACACATATAAGGTGATGTTTTGTTACTGCCACCATAGTGAATCGAGGAGTTCTAAAATCAACACTTTAAGATAGATGAAAAATATTTGGTGAATTAAGTTCATAATCAATATTTAGTAAATAAAAAAAATGGTGGTGGCCAAGGGATGGATTTTACATAGGCTCTTCTTTAGTTTATGCAACAGTTGGGAAGCATATGAAGGAAAATTATAGTACATGAAATGGGGAATTGGTACAAGTTTAAAGTTGAATTCTGATGATGCTTTTTTTTCATGTGCCACTCTCAAGACCTACTTCCAAGACCACGTCAAGAAAGATCTAACAATAGTTGACACAATCACCAATGTTGATATAAGGATGATCCTATCATATTTGTCTTGGAGCTAATGAATGAACCTATCTATACCTCTAATCCATCTGGTGACACATTATAGGGATGGATGAACAAAATGGTTGTTTATGTGAAATCAATTGATAGAAAATACCTATTAGAAATTAGGATGAAAGGATTCTATGCAGCTTCAAGTCCTGAAAAAGAAGGATTTAACCCTAACACTTATGCTACACAAGTAGGAACAAATTTCATAAGGAACCACTAATCTCTTGACATTGACTTTTCCTCGGTACATATTTATCCAGAGATGGATCTTACAATCAATTTCTCCATCTCACCTCACATTTTTTAAAGCTTGATTAAAGCACATATTCGAGACTGTGACAAGATCCTTAACATACCAATTTTATTTTTTGAATTTGGGACATCAATCAAAGATCCAAAATATGATATCAGTTACATAGAGCCCTTCATACACACCATATATGCCAACATTTAAATGTTGTCAGCCAAGAAAGGAGGAGCAAGAGGATGGAACCTGATTTGGCAACTCTTTGTAGAGGGGTAGAATACACAGCAAAGTGGGTATGACATTGGTACTTTCAAAGAACCAAAAATAATGCAAGGGTAGTCAGTCCTCCTGTAGGCATTTAACTTTGTATGTAAGTGGAGCTTTAAATGGAGCTACAAAGGAGATATCATTACTTCCCTTGCTTTTATCTCATTGATTATAGATATTTTAGGTGGAATGGAGTTAGGTATGCAAAATGTGGAGCTTGAAGGTCAATATGGATGCAATGTGAAGGGGATTATTTCAACAAAGTTTTTGTGCAAAAATTAAAGTATTAAAGAATGTGCATAATTATTTAATTTTATTGCATATGTTTAAAAAAATTTCAAACATAGTATAGTGATAACTAGCAACTGCATGCTTTTTTCATGCAACGGTGAGCCGATGGGTGTTTTCTAAACAAGAGCATGTAGATTGCAGTGTATAACATGTATAGTAAATAGTGGAATAAAATTGACGGTTTTCATAGTTCGAGAATTGAAGAAAAAGAAACATTTACATTAATAATATGTGGAGGAAAACCCCTTAAGCATAAATATTACATTTTTTAAGTTTACATTGATAAGATGAAAATAATAGAGATTTGTGTATGTGCAGTAAGTTGTTGACCCAACAAAATGAACAGTTTAACCTTTTGAATCCTATTTAGAGGGGTGGTTGTCCTACTATTTTTGGATCAACAACTTAATATGTTGTTGTTGTGAACAATTCTTGGCATTCAACAACTGAGAATAATGAGTAGGATCGTTGTGATGACCATATGTAAATGTGTTTGGCATGAAATTCACAATGTTAGAAACTAAAAGTCTTGAATAGATTGTACTTAATGAAAAAGTCATGTGGTGGAGGTCTTATCTGTTACTTAAAGAACACTGTGTTTGAGAGTATGAATATTTGCAAATGCATCAGCTGCAATTGTTGTTGTGAACAATTCCTTCAACGTTTGTATCTGCAATTAACAATTGAAAATGAATTTAAAAAACATGTATATGGAATCCATAATGGGGGAAAGTAGAAAGTGGAAGTCAACAACTAAAATTAAATTAAAAAAACATGCATGGAATTCATAATGGAGGAAAGTGAAAGTCTTAAACAAAGCATACTTTGTGCCCATAAGATAATGATGAACAAAATGAAGTAACTCCTCCAAAAATTCATGTAGGAAGGAGGAAAACAAAGTAGCAAGAGAAAGTTTCATCTGGTTAAGTGGGAGTAAATATTGAAGAGCATGAAATTGGGAGATTTGGGGTTGAGAAGCCTCCATCCAAGATGACCAAAAAGCCCTAGCTGCTAAACTTGATCAGAGAATGATCTCTTCCAACAAGAGATGGAGGGTATGCCTCCTATCTCACAAGTATATATTTTTAGCTAAAAGTGACTTGATGGTCTTGTCCTTTATCTAGTGTTGCTCTTTCTCATTCCTAAAACCTTAAATTATTTAGTGTGGGTTTTTTAATTTTAGGCCAAAAACCTGATAGATAATAAAAGCTTCAGCAAATATAGATATCAATACATGAATGCAATCAAATGCTTGAAAACAGTTCAATTCAACCTCCCAAGATATTTAAATTCTAAATCACTAAATTTTGATTTTAATTATGACAGTTTATGTAAAATATTCAAATCAAAATGTAATCGAATTTTTAAAAATAATTAAATTGCCCTACACGTAACATCTGAAATTGAATAATTTGAAATTAAATTTAAACAACTGTTGAAAATAATCTAATTCTACTACATAAAATGTGAAATACCAAACCAAGTTGAATTGAAATTGAAATTATAATAATTTATGTAAAAATTCAACCGACCTTAAGATCATTTATCCATAACCTATCAATACTAAATTGAGAGATGTACTTTATGAGCAAGTCATATATCCAGCCTACCCATTGACATTGAGAGGTTCTATTTCCACAAAATCAACAAGGAAATCACAAAAAACACAAATTTTCTGAAGAGAAGAGTTGCTTACATGGTCGACCTTCCTATTCCTAAGAATGGTTCCATTCTCATAGCCATTCCCTAGTCAATAATTTAAATTGATGTCAATAATAAATGAAAAATTGAATGCTATTCTACTAAGAAATTAAAGCTAAAGTCCAAGGACCAAATAACCCATCGTTGCAACAAATTTAGCAATATTTCTGAAGGCCAGAAGACTATAATCCATATCAATATGTTCAAATCCCTAATTAAGCTAAAATTTCATGAAATAACATCGAGCATAGCATTTCAATACAAATCAAATAGAAACCCTTAATTTCATAGCTATATGTAATCATTAACCGATCTTCCAATACCTATGAGAAATTGATAACAACGCGTCAGGGACAACACACTCCAAAGCTCAAATTTACGAGATTGGTACGATGTTATTTGGGTGCTTTCTGACAATATTATCTTCCAAGTCAGATATCTTAACCCTGTGTAGAATAATGATTGGTCTTGAGAATGTTTTGGGATGATTTAGGGGAGAGACCCCTAGACATGCTCACCCTAACTTACTGATGCAGGAGCATCGGTCTAGTTCTTACCGGTTGGGCAGTTTTTCAGTGGAATTGCTTGAGAGCATGGCATTCCTTCATGTTTGAGTGTTTAGCATTGTGGTTTTGGGTTTATTCCCTTGTGTTTATGGTATTTTTTGTGTTCGAGTTTCATAGATTTTGGCTTTATTTCCAGCAAAATGTGGATTCTAGTATTGTCGCGGTTGGTGTGCTCTTACCAGTTAGCCTGGTTGTATGTTGAGAAAAGATGATTTCGAGTTGCGGTTGATCTTCGTGGCTTGTAGATTGTTTGAGGTGTTGCTTTGGGCCTTGGTCAGTATTCCTAGAGGTTTGTGCATCGTTTTATGCTTTGGGAGATTATTCTTAGTGATTTGAGCTGACATGTTACCGTTGCATGTTTCATGAACCGGTTGGTCTTTGGGACGACTTGATTGAGTTGTAATTATTTGTAGATGGTATAAATGGAATCTTGTGAATCATTTGAAGATAACAGAGAAGTTAGAAGATTGAAGACAAAGCATTGAGATTGAGTGAAGATGTAGAACCAACAAGATTTTGATCCGATAGGACTGAGGATGGAAGGCTGAGGTCCGGGTTAGGGTAGAACTGGTAGACTATTACCGGAAGCCAATTTGATATGAGGATGATCTATGGATCTTTTAATTGCATTATAATTATTGTTTGTATCCTGGACTGCGATCCATCATGTGACATGTATAATTTTCTAGATTGTAATAAGATTCACTCATATTGTTTACTGGTTATGTCTTATGTGTTGTTACCGGTTGTTCTTTCTCCTATTTTTGGCACCTTGTTACCGGTTACCAGTATGCTTTGCATGGTTTATGTGTTTATCTATAAGGTTAGGTTGTCCTTCATTGGATCTCCCTCCCTTGACTGTGTCAAATGGTATTAGAGCTAGTTTGTGAACCTGTTGTTGGACAAAGTGTTGTTTGTGCACTAGTTGGTTGGAGAGAAGATTGAGGCAACTTGTGGACTTGTTCAGATCATCAAGTGTGAGGCAAAGAAAGGTTTGTAGGTAGACTGCTGATCCTAGAGCTTGAGCTTGAGGCAGTTAGTGGGTGGAGACTTGAACAGATCACCAATTGAGGCAGGTCGCAATTTGTACTGATAGATTGTCATGGAGAGGCAACTGAAAGCTATGGTTAGATTGTTGAATCTCTTGAGGCAGTTGCAAGTACCTACTGATCGATCGCCAAACCAGATCAAGTGATGGGATTCACTTTTCAATTAACCTCGAGAGTCTGATGCAGGAGCATTGGTCTAGTTCTTACTGGTTGGGTAGTTTTTTAGTGGAATTGCTTAAGAGCATGGCATTCATTCATGTTTGAGTGTTTAGCATTTTGGTTTTGGGTTTATTCCCTTGTGTTCATGGTATTTGTTGTGTTTGAGTTTCATAGCTTTTGGCTTTGTTTTTGGCAAGATGTGGATTTCGGTATTGTCCCGGTTGGTGTGTTCTTACTGGTTAGTCTGGCTGTATGTTGAGCAAAGATTTTGGGTTGCGGTTGATCTTTGTGGCTTGCAGATTATTTGAGGTGTTTCTTTGGGCCTTGGTCAGTATTCCTAGAGGTTTTTGCATCATTTTATTCTTTGGGAGATTATGCTTAGTGATTTGAGCCGACAAGTTACCGTTGCACGTTTCATGAACCGGTTGGTCTTTGGGCCGACTTGATTGAGTTGTAATTATTTGCAGATGGCATAAATTGAAGCTTGTGAATCATTTGAAGATAACAGAGAAGTTAGAAGATTGAAGACAAAGAATTGAGATTGAGCAAAGCTGTAGACCCAATAGGATTGTGATCCGGTAGGACTGAGGTTGGAAGGCTGAGGTCCGGGTTAGGGTAGAACTGGTAGATTGTTACTGGAAGCCGATTTGATATGAGGATGATATGTGGATCTTGTAATTGCATTATAAGTATTGTTTGTATCCTAGACTGCGATCCAGCATGTGGCATGCATAATTTTCCATATTGTAATAAGATTAATTTATATTGTTTACCAGTTATGTCTTCTGTGTTGTTACTGGTTGTTCTTTTTGTTGTTTTTGGCACCTTGTTACCCGTTATTGGTATGCTTTGCATGGTTTATGTGTTTAGCTAAAAGGTTAGGATGTCCTTCATTGGATCTCCCTCCCTTGACTGTATCAAATGGTATCAGAGTTGGTTTGTGAACCTGTTGTTGGATAGAGTGATGTTTGTGAAATAGTTGGTTGGAGAGAAGATTGACGCAACTTGTGGACTTGTTCAGATCGTCAAGCATGAGGCAGAACAAGGTTTGTAGGTAGACTCCCAATCCTAGAGCTTAAGCTTGAGGCAGTTAGTGGGTGGAGACTTGAACAGATCGTCGATTGAGGCAGGTCGTAGTTTGTACCGATAGATCGTCATGGAGAGGCAACCAAAAGTTGTGGTTAGATCGTTGAATCCCTTGAGGTAGTTGCAAGTACCTACTGACCGATCATTGAACCAGATCAAGTGATGGGACTCACTTTTCAATTAACCCGAGAGTATGATGTAGGAGCACCGGTCTAGTTCTTACTGGTTGGACAGTTTTTTAGTGGAATTGCTTGAGAGCATGGCATTCCCTCATGTTTGAGTGTTTAGCATTATGGCTTTGGGTTTATTCCATTGTGTTCATGGTATTTGTTGTGTTTGAGTTTCATAGCTTTTGGCTTTGTTTTCAGCAAGATGTGGATTTCGGTATTCTCCTGGTTGGTGTGTTCTTACTGGTTAGCCTGGTTGTATGTTGAGCGAAGATGATTTCGGGTTGCGGTTGATCTTCGTGGCTTGTGGATCATTTGAGGTGTTTCTTTAGGCCTTGGCCAACATTCCCAGAGATCTGTGCATCATGTTATGCTTTGGGAGATTGTTCTTATTGATTTGAGTCGACAGGTTACTGTTGCACGTTTCATGAACTGGTTGGTCTTTGGGCTGACTTGATTGAGTTATAATTATTTGCAGATGGTATAAATGGAAGCTTGTGAATCATTTGAATATAATAGAGAATTTAGAAGATTGAAGACAAAGCATTGAGATTGAGAGAAGATGTAGAACCGACATGATTCTGATCCGGTAGGACTAAGGCCGGAAGGTTGAGGTCCTGGTTAGGGTAGAACCGGTAGACTGTTACTGGAAGCCAATTTGATATGAGGATGATCTGCAGATCTTGTAATTGTATTTTAAGTATTGTTTGTATCCTGGACTGCAATCCAGCATGTGGCATGTATAATTTTCCAGATTGTAATAAGATTCATTCATATTGTTTACCGGTTATGTCTTATGTGTTCTTACCAGTTGTTCTTTCTACTATTTTTGGTACCTTGTTACCGGTTACTGGTATGCTTTGCATGGTTTATGTGTTTAGCTACAAGGTTGGGTTGTCCTTCATTGGATCTCCCTCCCTTGACTGCATCACTTATGGGGTCAACGTGGCAACCTTATTTTTTCACCCTCCAGCTAGACCATTGACCGAACAAGTTGGTCATATGATTTTTTTCATTTCTGATGTGTCTACCATGTGTTATAACCTTATTTTTCCATCATGTCTAAAATTTGTGCAGACCCACCTTGTTATCCTTCCCCTACTATCCTGTATCTGATAGGATATTCGCATGGAATCCAATCGCATGGCCACCTTAATGACCAACTTGCCTGTTTATTCTACCCACCGCCACCCTACACTCTTTCTCTTCTTCGCATTAACTCTGCGTCACTTCACCTTATTGCCATGACATAGCTCAACCTTCGTGACTAGAATGGCATTGAATGCACTAGTCTTTACGCCTTTCCTTCCCAACTTTCCTTTTGTTCTTCCCACTTCTTCTCAGCTCTTCAAGAGTTTGCAGACAACAACGTGTTCACCCAACCATTAGAAGATTCTCACCTTGGCACCATCTAAAGATGCTCAATTCTTTCATTTTTCTATTATCCCTGCATGTTTGTCGAAGTGTTTGGCTCGACTGAATGGTGTTTCTTTCACACTTTGTTGGAGTCAAAAGGTAACAAAGCACGAGTGCATTCCCTTAAAACATTTTTTGATGGGTTTTTTGGACCATATAACTTGCAAGTGTGTGGTTACTTCCCCTTTTTCACCTTGCAGGTAGTTGTAGAGTGGCTTTGAAGCTGCCGAGGTGCTATGAGGGGTGGATTTCGGGTCTTGGTTTTCGCCCCAGGTGAGGAATACTTCTCACTAAGGCTTCCATTGTTTGATTTAGTGTTTTTTTGCTTTGTTTCATACTTTATATTTTCTCTTTGTGTTTTTCCATTTCGTTTGTGCTATGAAAATGTTTCTATTCTTCGTATGTGGTTTTGTAAGGTAGAGGTGATCATAATGTGGTATACGATTGTGGGTTCTTCATCTGTAAATTGTTTTCATGCATAATATGATAGATTTCAACACTTTTTAATCTGTAATGTGTTCTATATTTATGGGTTCTTCATCTATTGCATGTTATGATGCATAATGGTTGACATTTTTTGTTTCATTGTTCAATTTTTTTCAAGGGTTTGTGTTTTTGAACACTAAAATATGTGTTCATCAACACAAATATCTCCAAAAGGGAAATGTGGTCTTTGGTTAAACCTCCTATTGGGTTTCACAAATGTAAAAAAGGGGGTTTTTTGTTTATTATGATTTCGGTTTTGCAGCTGATGAAAAAAATGGGTTTTTATTTATTATCATTTAAAAAAATTGACTACTTTTGCTTTGTAGAATTTTGGTGGCATAATTTCAAAGGGTAATTTATGTTGTATTGGTTGAAGAATGTAAAATGTAGTTTAATTTATTGTTAGCTGTTGTGAAATGCAGTTTAATTTAATATTGTAGTAATTAAAGTTAATTGTTCTAGTAATACATTGTTGACAGTTAACTGTTGTGAAAACAACAAACAATAAAAAATACAACAAACTTACAGGGTATGTGAAAACAAATGTTATAGTAATTTATGTTAACTATTGTAGTAATTTAATAATTACTACAAATAGTTAACATAAACATATTAAGGGTTAATATGTAATGGTTAACTGTTGTAGTAATAGGGGAATTACTATCAACAGTTTACCATAACAATTAACAAGGGTTCATTGTTATGGTTAACTATTGTAGTAATATGAAAATTACTATCAACAGTTTACATAAACATAATAAGGGTTAATACGTAATGGTTAACATATGTAGTAATATGGGAATTACTATCAATAGTTTACATAAACATAGTAAGGGTTCATTGTTATGGCTAATTGTTGTGGTAATATGAAAATTCCTAGTAACATAGTTAACATAAACATACTTAATTGTTGTAGTAGTTTGATATTACTGCTAATAGTTAACATAAACATACTAAGGGTTAATACGTAATGCTTAACTGTTGTAGTAATATGGAAATTACTATCAACAATTTACCATAGCAATTAACAAGGGTTCATTGTTATGGTTAACTGTTGTAGTACTATGAAAATTACTATCAATATTTTACATAAACATAATAAGGGTTAATATGTAATGGTTAACTGTCATACTAATATGAGAATTAGTATAATCATGTTACATAAACATAGTAAGGGTTCATTGTTATGGTTAACTGTTGTAGTAATATGGAAATTACTATTAACATTGTTAACTATTTTAGTAATTAGAGATTACTACTAATAGTTAACATAAACATAATAAGGGTTAATACATAATGCTTAACTGTTCTAGTAATATTCATTTGTAGTAATTAATACATTCATTTTGTTCCCTTCAGTGGTCCAATTTAAGGCCTTCATTATCTTAATACTGCACTATTTTATTTATTGCATATATTCTTCACTGTTTCATTTGTACTAAATCCTATGTATGTGATTTTATAGTTTCTGTTTTCAAGTTTGGACATCCATTCAGGTCCTTTATGTTGTAGTAATTTGAGATTACTACTAACAGTTAACATAAACATAATAAGGGTTAATACGTAATGGTTAACTGTTGTAGTAATATTCATTTGTTTCGTAATATTGAATGCACTTGTCTTTACGCCTTTCCTTCCCAACTTTCCTTTTGTTCTTTCCGCTTCTTCTCAACATTTTAATAAGGGTTCATTGTTATGCTTAACTGTTGTAGTAAAATGAGAATTACTATCAACAGTTTACCATAACAATTAATAAAGGTTCATTGTTATGGTTAACTGTTGTATTAATATGGGAATTACTATAAACATTTTACATAAACATAATTAGGGTTAATTGTTATGGTTAACTATTGTAGTAATATGGCAGTTAATATCAATAGTTTACATAAAAATAATAAGGGTTAACTGTTGTAGTAATATGAGAATTAATATCAACAATTTACCATAACAATTAATAAGGGTTCATTGTTATGATTAAGTGTAGTAGTAATATGACAATTACTATTTACATAGTTAACATTTAAACATAGTGCATATCTACTGGCCTTAACTGTTTCTATTAACATAACATACTTATTAACATTAACATTAACATAAACATTAACATACCAAACTATTGAATTTACATTAGAATTGATATTAACAGAAACATAGTTAAATGTTGTATTAATATGATAATTACTATTAACATAAACATATTGACCCATTCCAAAAACATAAACATAAACAAAAACTGCTAATATAGACTCTCATAAACTACTCATATAGAGTCTCATACGCTTTATAGCCTACAAAAAATTGCTAATATAGAGTCTCATAAACTACTCATAGTGCAATCATGAATATACAACTACCATATTACATAACATATAAAAAAGCATTACACTTAATACTACAAGCATAAACATATAATTACCGATAAGTCTAACATATGGGGATTTAGTGATACAGGTATTTAATGCCCTCCCCTATTTCTTTCACCCTGTCTACCATTTGTTCAGGGAGAACATCCTTGTTTGATTCCATGAAAGCATCAAAATCATCCAGACTATAAGTTTTATATACACCATTTTTTAAAAGCCTTCAAGCCTTTTCCATTTTTGTTTTTTTCTCTTGTGCATTGAGATCAAAATATCCCACCATTATACCTAATTTAGGGATAGATTCTAAAGTCTCCAAGGCCATCTTCACGCCCACAACATTTTACACTCTAACCATACGGTCGACAATGCCATATACCTACAGAGCATGTCCCAGAATTTGAACTATGGGATCAAACAGACTCTCATACACTTTCCCATCGTGGACGTGCCCATTTGATCAGAAATCAACACCCAAAATCTAGATCACTGTCATTTTCTTCTTCTCCTTTGCTTTCTAAAACAGTCTTTCAACATGTGCCTCAGGTGTCTCATTAGTTACCCCCTGTGATACACAAATGCACTTCACCCCAAACACTTCTGCCATTTTTGTGTTATGGGCTTCTTCACAGTTACCACTGCCTTAAATTATGTGGCTTTCCTCTACTTCTATCCCAATTTATGGGCATACCACCGCTCTCCTGCCTTTTTTGCACATTTACCTAAAGATGAGTCCTTAGATGTTCTGCTTCATTGTCCTCCCAAATCTCGAATTTGATTCGGTCAATATTTGTTATCAGAACACTTTCTATTTTTTGAGGCCTACCTCTAATGTTTCTAACCATTGCCTTTTATTGGGGACTTCAAGTTTGAACTTCCATCATGCCTTATTCTTCTCACTATCCTAGGTGTCCTTTATCTGTGCATAATTTCATGGTCACATGAGGTTCACATGTTATGTTTTTTAGTCATCCCAACCCTGCCTTATTTGTCTTTTCGATTTCCAAATGGTCACACGTGACTGTCTAATATATATGTGTGTGTGTGTGTGTGTGTGTGTGTGTGTGTGTGTGTGTGTGTGTGTGTGTGTGTGTGTGTGTGTGTGTGTTTGTTTGTTTGTGTGTGTGTGTGTGTGTATGTATGTAAATATACATGCATATATATATGTATATGTATATATGTGTGTGTATGTATATATATATATATGTATATATATTTAATCTTAGAGGATCCGGCTAATACTGAGAGGGGGGGTGAAAATCAATATTAACAATAATTTGAAATCAGAAACTTAGACTCATAAAACTTTCACCAAATCAAACATAGACCAACACTAGAGTCATTTACTAATACTGGTATCTGCTAGTAAACATCTGCTAAACTGATATATCAATGCTTTACATTAAGTGTTCATTAACCATGCATAAACTGAAAGTAAAGCATAACATCACATCAAAAACATTCACCATATGAATACCATGATTTTCACGTGGAAACCCAAATAGGGAAAAACCACGGTGGGAATTGGTACCCACAAATATTTTGCACTTTCAGAATGCACCCTGTTAAGAGCCAAGCCCAGTTAGAAGCTTACAATGATGCCCTATTAGGAGAAGACCCTGTTAGGAGTCACTCGGTTTAGGGGTTTACCTCACCCATGTTAGGAGTTTTGATCTATTAGGATCAACCTCGCAAGAGGATTTAGAACTCAGATATTGATTCACACTGTTAGGGGATTTTACAATGTGAGGCCTATTAGGACCTACCTGGTTAAGGGATTTTAGTTGTTGTAATTGTTAGAGAACAATAGTGAATGATCTGTGTATAGCACTCCACTGCTTGCTTGATCAAATCCAATTAAGTTCTAAGTCTACAACACTCTTGCAGATCTCTCACACCCTGGTTTGGCTTCACACACTTCTCAAAATCACTAACACTACAAAACATCAACCTTACCAACATAAATAACCTTTACAACTAGGTCGACATCAAAACCCTAGGACTTACAACATAGATCATCACAGATCTTTAGAACTCATTAAATATCATCATATGGATCATTATAATCAATTACAAATCAATATCAACCATTGAATGATCATAAGTCATCACAACAAGTTGATCTGATACAAAGTCAAACCCTTAGCTCATTCTGCTAAGCACTTTGCACATTCCCAAGAAATTTGATCTCCAAACACACCAAAACATCTTTCAAACACTTCATGAAATTTGTGCCACATTATCATCAACATGTGAACTTGATGTAGATCACCACCAAACCAAAAATCATTACCGGTCAAGAGAATTCTTTACCGGTCCTTAAACCTTGGCAAAAACTCAACATAAATTATAAACATAACTTTTGGTTGTCACACCATGATGTAATTCCATTCAGATATATGTTACAATGATTAAAACTCACATTCAAAACCACAAAGCCTCAATCATCACCAATTGCCAGATACAATCAGAATAGTTCCTTGTTTACCGATGAAGGTCCTAATTCCCAGTTTCTTGATTCTTTACCAGTAAGCCATCTCTGGTAGACCAAAAGATTTAGATGACACAATAAAACATAAGTAAACATCAGTAGACATAAATAAACATTAGATTTCATCAATGACAACACAAATAACTGATCAAAGTCATCCATCATGCAATCTCAATCTCTTCATCACAATGCCACCTCAAACAATCTTATACATGTTCAGTCATCATTCTCCATCTGTATCAGTTACGCAAAACATGCCAACATTCTCCCCCTTTAGCATTGATGGTAACACTAAATATCAACATACTCAACTCATACTATTCTGCTCTGTTTTGGACCTTCTCTGCAACTCTTCTCTTCTCTGTTGCACCTCATCTACCGGTTACACTTTATCTTCATTTCTTCTTCCCCTTTTTGTTACACTTCTTCTCCTCCTTATCATATTTCTTCTCTCATGACTAATCATATTTCTTCTCCCCCTTTGATAGCAATGCCAAAGGTTCATATGCATCATTGGTCATCAGATTTGTTGTTGTTGTTGTCTCCAACATGTCTACAAATTCATCTAAGTTGCTCCCCTTGGGGAGTAGCCTGCATCTCATCAATCCAAAGTGAAAAATAGTCATTAAGCCCACTGGATTGATGCATCTCCTGCATCCTAGTTCTTCTTATGTAGGGGCCTGACCCCTAATTTACCTTTGAGATACTCAAAGGTGGTCTTCGGCAATGGTTTTGTGAAAATGTCTGCTAGCTTCTCTTTGCTTGTCACATACTCCATTCTGACTTGTTTTTCCTATACTCTTTCCCTTAGAAAATGATATTTCAATTCTATGTGATTTGTTCTTGCATGTAAAACAAGATATTTTGAGATATTAAATGCACTAGTATTATCAGAGTAAATAGTTACTGTTTCAGACATATCAAACTTGAATCCTTCAAGCACATGTCTCATCCAGATTGCCTGCATGCAATTCATTGATGATGCAACATACTCTACCTCTACTGTAGACTGAGAAACACAAGTTTGCTTCTTACTTGTTCAAGCAACCAATCTATCTCCAAGAAGTAAAGCTCCACCAGTAGTGCTTTTCTGGCCATCAACATTGTCTGCCTAATCTGCATCAATAAACACATTCAAAGAAAAATTTCCTTTATAAGGATACCATAAACCATAATCTATTGTGCCTTTTAGGTACCAAGATATCCTTTTCACTCTACCAAGTGAGTCTCCTTGGGATCCTTTTGAAATCTAGCAACCAATCCAACAACATGTGCAATATCATGTCTACATCAACAGATGGTGAATCATCTTGTTTAGACAACTTGTAGCACATCACCATTGGAGTATTAACCAGTTTACAATCCTCCATGCCAAACATTTTCAACACCTTTTTAACATACTTACTCTGACATATAAATATTCCACCATCCAATTGTTGGACCTGCAACCCAATGAAAAATTTAATTTCACCAATAAGAGACATCTCAAATTCTTTCTTCATCTCCTCAGCAAAATCCATGCTTAAGTCATCATTACCACCAAAAAATATGTCATCCACAAATACTTCAGCTATTAATACTTTGTCTCCATCAGTCTTAAGATATATGTTACTATCCTCACTGGTACACTAGAAACCTATCTTGATCAGGTGTGCATGCAATATTTCAAATCATGCTCTCGGTGCCCGCTTTAATCCATACAGTGCCTTATGTAATTTGCAAACTATATCTTTATCTTCAGACAAAGCAAATCCATCTGGTTGTTCTATGTATACTTCTTCCTCAAGGATGTCATTAAGAAAAGTTGATTTAACATCCATCAGATAGACTTTAAATCCTTTAAATGCAGCATAAGCAAGTATCATTCTTACTCCTTCTAATCTCGCCACAGGTGCAAAGGTTTCACCATAATCTTCTCCTTCTTGTGCATAGCCTTTGCAAACCAATCTTTCTTTTTTTCTCACAACCTTACCTTCTTAATTTAACTTATTTCTAAAGACCCATTTAGTGCCAATCACATTCTTGTCTTCTGGCCTGGGAACAAGTGTCCATGTTTTGTTCTTCTCTATCTGATCCAACTCCTCATTCATTACATTAATCCAGTCATCATCCTTTAATGCCTGTCTTACTATTTTTGGCTCAATGGTAGAAATCAAACATGAATTTTCTTTGATTTTCCTCCTTGTTTGTACTCCAACATTTTTATCTCCAATTATTTGTTCTTTTGAGTGGTTTAGCCTGACATACCTTGGAATAACCGGTTCTGATGTTGTGCTTCCTGCTTCATGTTCTTCATGTTCTTCATTGCTCTCTGCATTTATTGGTTGAGCACCTATCTCTACAAAATTTTGCTTATCATTCGTCTTTTGCACTTCCGACTCTATAAACACAAGTCTTCCTTCATCTTTCTTAGGCTCAAATCTGCTAGTCTCACTAGATTTCTAAGAGAGTTCATCTATCTTCACATTAGCACTCTCAATGATCTTCTTAGTTCTCTTGTTATAACATTTAAATGCCTTACTCTTTGTAGAGTAACCAAGAAAAATGCCTTCATCACACTTAGCATCAAACTTTTCAATGTAATTATCTCTCTTAATAAAATATTTACTCCCAATTTTTTTGAAATAACTTACACTAGGAGTCTTTCCATGCCATAATTCATAAGGTGTTTTGTTGTTACCTTTTTTGACAAGCACCCGGTTCAAAGTATAAACAGTTGTAGACATATTAATCTAACCACTTTCTTAAATAAATATTTAATATTTATTTTAACTCCATTCATCCTATTAATTAAATCCTATTTAATTAATTTCTTCATTTTCATCTATTTGATTAAACAAATTATTCAATTTATTTAATTAAATCCACCTAAACCTTTTCCAGCCTTTAATTAATTAAATCACTTTATTTAATTAATTCCGCTTTCTTCCTTTTAATTAAATTTACATTTAATTAAATCCCCCCACTTGTATTTATGCAAGTTGCATCTATTTTGGTTGAAATAAAACATTTTATTTTAATTAAAATTATTTTCCCTCATCCACTTGCATTTTCCTACATCTCCCACTTGCCTCCTAAACCCCTTTCTAGATTCTTCTAATCACTTCTAATTTAGCCTAATTCATCTCCTAATCATTGTCACATTCCTAAGTAAAAGGAAGTCACTTCTCAAAAACCTCCAAAGTCTTCAATAACCATTAAAGGCTTTATGTCTTCAAATGGTTAACCTCTAAAGTCTTCCAAACCATTAAAGGCTCTTACATAACCATTTATGGTTAACTCACCTTTGACCTTTGGTTAGAGAATTTCCTCTAACTTAACCATCCTTTTGACTCAAGGGTCTCATCAAGCACTTATGGCTTTGACCATAGTTATCCATTTAACCCTTGCGCAAGAGTTTACCCCTTGGGTAAAGGCTTTATCCATTGGATAACCCTAACCTAACCTTAACCCTTACCTCCTAAGGTAACCTTCATGTTTTCTCAGGCATTTAATGCCTCTTGCATATCCTCTCAAGCAACCTCTTGTTGACAATTGTCACCATTTCATTGGTGAAAATTGTAAACATGGATTGATTAACTTTCAATCCTAGCCCTTGTTAAGATTATTCAATCTTAACCATCCATTGCCCTATTTTCCCTATAAATAGAGCTCCCATTCTTCATTTTTCATAGATCCAAGTTTTTATGCATCTACATTATAGCCTAATTTACTAAGCATTTTAGCCTCTCTTTGTTAAAACATCGTCATAGCATTTAGAAGCATTTTTCATATCATACAATATTCATGCTAGGCTAGTATATCATGTGAGGATAATTTGTTAATCTTTTATCATATCACTATCTTCATCTTAACTTAATCATCATAGTTTTAACACATCATATAGATCTTAGAATGCATTCATGCATGTAGATCACAATATCACTCATTCTTGGAGTTTTCATTCCTAAGTCATTTGCTCAATGATCTGAGAGAAAAAAAATGGCTCTAGGGATCTTGCGAGATAGAGAACAATGGGACACCCCTTGGGAAGTTAAACTAGTTCAATTAGTTTATATACTTGCACCAAGAGTCTCATTGGTATGTGGTTCTTTTGATCTCGATTTATTCGTTTTGATCACCGAAAAAAAAGAAGCAAAAAAATAAAAAATAAAAAATGTATAAAAAAATTGTCACTATGGTGAAAACTTGGCGAACAGGCACCTTGTGACAAAAAAAATCAAAAAATCAAAAAATGCAAAAACAATAAAAAAAACAAATCAAAAAGTGCAATAAAAACAAGTGGTGAAAACCTGGCAACAAGCGCTATTTGTGAGAGAACATCTCGTTTATCTATTGGTACTCACATCATATCTTTGATCCATCTGATCTAAGCCCATAGCCATCGTAAAACACTTATACACGCAGCATTATCCTGGACATACTTAGCATAGTCACTGTCCTTGATTCTCTAACAATTATCTATATCATATCCCACCATGGATTGGTAATCAATGTATATATCCACATCGACAAGTGTCCATAACTGGGGGCAACATTCATCTCACTTTAGCATTTAGACAACAAACAAGGATCACAACATACTAGGGAAACCATTGTCAAAACTGCTCATCGGACTAGAAAAAATGATCATTATCCAACTACAAATGCAACACATGCACGATGGACGATATATTCTGAATTATGATTTGTTTACATTTGGCATAAAATTTTGACTATTTGTATCTTGATTGTTGAATCATTAGATCTCCTAAGCTACTGAAGGATGCATTGAGCTAGAGAAGCAATGAAATAATCTGATATTTTTCTTTGGTTTTATGTTTGTGAGGCGATCATTCGTATGGTGCAAATTTGTCTCGAGACATGATTGAAAACATATCATTGAAGACATTTTCCATTTTGCACATAAAAATGGTGAACTCTTGTTTGTTTTACGCAAGCAACACTCAAGTCGTCTTGGTTCAATTATACCTTGACGCTTGTATCATCTTGCAATATCAAAAATCCATGTAAGTTATCAAGTTGTTATGGTTCAATTATACCATGATTCTTGTATTGACTTTCAACATATCAAAACCTTAATGATGACTAAAGGAGCACAAACAAGTGACTAACAAGAATGACAATGACAAAATTAAAGTGATCATATAGCTGCATATCATTTTAATCTTGCATGAGTCTCATATCATTATCATTATCATTATCATTTACATCTCATTTCAAGATACATCTCATATCATTATCATTTACATCTCATTTCAAGATACATCTCATATCATTATCATTATCATTATCATTTACATCTCATTTTCAAGATACATCTCACAATCATAACATTCAGATAACATCACATCTTGTATCAAAGTAAACATAGAAATTCATATCACAAACACCTATTCATCACAAACCATGCATTCACATCATCATATAAATAAACATTAAGAGATCAAGAACATCATTATTGTCTAAGCATATAATCATCCTCATAGTATCATCATATCAATTAATGTGCATCATAAATAAATCATCATTAGTAACACATCACATGTGGACCAGAGAAAATCAATTCCATATACCATATATATCTCGCAAAACTATCAAAATTTACAATGGGTATCATGTCTATCAATACCACAAAGTGATCAATACAACATGACAGATCTCTCAGGTGTGACTATCTCCTGAGGCAGAAGGTCTAGCAATAGATGTCCTAGCTCTCAAATCTCCACCAGATGGATCATGTCATGTCGGCCCCGTAACACCTCTGATCTCCATCCTCATATGACTATGGTCAGATCGAGTGGATGCCACTGCAGCATATCTAGGAGATCTATATCTCAAGGGACCATATCCTCATACAAAACCCTATAATACTTGGCCTCCTTGGCCAAGTACTGTATCTCCCTCAATGTGTCCCAGAGTGGAGCACCTATCATGAATCTCTCTAACCTGTCAGCAAGGGCCTCTGCTTGACCCTGACACTCTACTATTGTATCCCTTTCTACCTATAGTTGCGTAATCTGTTGTTGTTGTGCTAGCACCCATGCCTGCAACTCCTGCATCAAGAGTTGTAGTGCCCTAATCTAAGCATCCTGCTGGCAGGTCGACACCCTAATTTAAACAGGTACCTATGTCATGATCCTAGTTGCACCTATCCCTGTCCAAGGTGTTAGTGGAGGTAGAACGTTAGATCTCGTCCTCTGGGAAGGTCGCCTATCATCCTACATCCCTCCCATAGCAACTAGCACTGCACCTATCCTCACACCCCCACCCGCACCAAGCACGAGACCACCTCTACCACCTCCATCTCCACCTCTATCACCTCCACCTCTTCCATCCCCACCTCCACCAACCCCTCCACCTCCATCTCCTCCACCACCCCCTCCACCTACATCTCCTCCCTCCTCTCCCTCATCCTCCTCTCTCTATCTAGGACCCCCTCGCCTCTATGGCTGCTCCTCCTCATCATCATCAAAAGATGGAAATAGCTCTGTTGGATCAGATATGCACACCATTGAATATGCCATGAAGTAAGTTAAGAACTCCTCTATCATCCCAACATCCACTACCTTGGCCCTGTAATCCCAGATCTGTCCTGCCAGGGTCATATACTCATCCATGACTACTCCACTATCTAGGGTAGGCCCCCACTCCAGCACATCTAGTCGCCGACGAGCATACAAATAGGCTCCTTGTGGTATCCCCTGTTCTCTACCATATTGTCGATGAACACAACTATGCAAAAATCACTCAATGATAAAGGGCCTCCACCCAATTAGGTACCTCGACATATATACATAGGGGGCATCTCTAGCCCTTCCTCGACCCATACCTCACAATCCATATATGGTCTCCAAATGACCGTATCTATGTCATCTAATGCCCTCTATGAGTGCTCTAGTTTTCCCAACTTATGCTGGACAACTACACCTATATACCCATATACATATGCCCAACCAACTGGCCTATCCTTGTCTACAAGCAATCTCGACACTGGTATATGCTCCCAGGCCCACACTTGTAATAATGTCACCCCAGTTGATAGACTATTGTATCCCATATATACTACCTGGTGGAGCTCTCGGTATAGGTGGGCCAACTTACAAGACCCCCAGGAAAACCTGCGTCACCATATCTTCCAATACCAATCCCCATCCAATGGCCAATCCCTTCAACCTACAGTCGGGACACAAGAAACCACCAATGGAACCTGCTAATACTAACAGCAACGAAGCATAACCTAAATCCAAAAACTCCTGCCATGGGATCTCGTAGCCACTAATGTGATCATCCTAGAAAACACGACAAAGAGCCTCTATGCTACCCTCCTCAGTCTGCTCATAGGGTAACAAATCCCCAACCACAGGAATCCACAGAATCCGATAATAGTCCTTTGGTGTAACTGTCATCTCATTGATCGACAAATGAAAGGTGTTTGTATCATTGTGCCACCTCTCTTCCAATGATGTCAGTAACTCCCGGTTAATTATATACTGGGGAATGTCTAGTAAGGATGATAAACCACATCTCTCAATCACATCTCTGTCAGCCTGTGACAAGTGTGGGATAAGTGTCCACGGCTTCGGGAATCGGTCTCGAGACTATAGCACACCAAGCTCTGCCTACTAATCAACACATATCCACCATCAGTTCTCGATTCAATCAAATATATCAAAAAAAATCAACTTAAAACACAAATCATATCAGAAACACATCAGATCCATAATGAAATCAAGACCCATAACAAAAATCAGATCCATATCGACTCAAGACCCATAACAAAAAATTAGATCCATATCGACACAAGACCCATAATGAAATCAAATCCATAACAAAATCAAGACTCATAACAAAATCAGATCCATAACCAAATCAAGACCCATATCAAAATCAAGATCCATATCAACAACTTGACTCATAACAAAAATATGATCCATATCGACTCAAGACCCATATCGAAATCAAGATCCATATCGACGCAAGACCCATAACGAAATTAGATCCATTGATAATTTGACTCATAACAAAAATCAGATCCATATCGACTCAAGACCCATATCAAAATCAAGACCAGTAACAAAATCAAGACCCATAATGAAATTAGATTCATATCGACAACTTGACTCATATCGAAAAGCAACTCATATTGAAACAACCATATCAATTACAGACTCATATCACAATCCAACAACATATCATAATCATACATCATAATAAAACAAGACTCGCATCAGATCACACTCTATATCAGACAATCGACGAACCCATATCGACATCTATACAACCTATCCAATCCATTTGACTCACGACGCATTGTTTAAAACACCTTTTTCCAACTTTTTCCCCTACGCGCTAAATCAGGACTCCAAAGCACTAAGCTGTCACATATGCACTAAAATTTTCCATATATGCACTATAAAACACACCTTATGTGCTATCTTTCTATCACGCACTATAACATGACTTCAATGCACTACCCTATTTACCCGACGCGTTGTTTTACCCTATGTGCTAACTGTCATACTGGTCATGCTACCCTGTTCACCTGATGTGCTAAAGCTATCCTACGCACTACCAGTCATACCCTTTGCACTGCTCTATGAACCCTATGCGCTAAAATAACCCTACACGCTAACCTACCCCTCAACCGCGCTAATATTTGACACTTAGATGCTAAACCTACCTAGGGTTTTCTATGTGCTAAACTTCGTATCGTATGTGCTAAAAGACATACCCTATGCGCTAAAACGACAAATTCTGACCAAAAATTTGAAAAATGTGACAAAAATCAATAAAAATAAATAAAAATAAATAAAAAACAAGAGGGATTTTGGCCACTTACTGGTGGGCCATATGCGGCAGGTCTCCGGTAACGCCTGATGCGCTCAAATCGGTGCAAAGAATATGGAATTGACATTGTGGTCAGAGCTTCAATATGTCACAATCACAAGAAGACAAGTGTGCAAATGATTTTTCAAAATCATTTTTTACCTTTTAATAGGGTAAATCAACGGGTTAATAAGTGGGGCATGTAATTTACTCCCACTTTTTCCTTATTAACCTTATCCATATCATTTTTACGCAGTCAATATTCTCATATCACAATTAATTCAAAAATGATCATAAACTTGACAATTTTTTACCAGACCCTTGATTCATCTCCCGAGGGGGCATCATCAATATCGTTCATCAAATCTACATCTGGGGCTTGATATTGACAACTTTGGCGACAACATCATATCAAAAAAAATTGGCGGCATATCCACCGATTTTCTTTGAATCAACATGTGCACACACGTCACTTCAAAGAGGGGCAAAATGTAGACGTGTAAATCTGACCACCTTCTTAAATAAATATTTAATATTTATTTTAACCCCATTCCTCCTATTAATTATATCCTATTTAATTAATTTATTCATTTTCATCTATTTGATTAAATAAATTATTCAATTTATTTAATTAAATCTACCTAAACCTTTTCTAGCCTTTAATTAAATAAATCACTTTATTTAATTAATCCCCCTTTCTTCCTTTTAATTAAATTTACATTTAATTAAATCCCTCCACTTGTATTTATGCAAGTTGCATCTATTTTGGTTGAAATAAAATATTTTATTTTAATTAAAATTGTTTTTCCTCATCCACTTGCATTTTCCTACATCTCCCACTTGCCTCCTAAACCCCTTCTAGATTATTATAATCACTTCCAATTTAGCCTAATTCATCTCCTAATCATTGTCACTTTCCTAAGTAAAAAGAAGTCACTTCTCAAAAACCTCCAAAGTCTTCAATAATCATTAAAGGATCTATGTCTTCAAATGGTTAACATCTAAAGTCTTCCAAACCATTAAAGGCTCTTACATAACCATTTATGGTTAACTCACCTTTGATCTTTGGTTAGAGACTTTCCTCTAACTTAACCATCTTTTTGACTCAAGGGTCTCATCAAGAACTTATGACTTTGACCATAGTTATCCATTTAACCCTAGTTATCCAGTTAACCCTTGCACAAGAGTTTACCCCTTGGGTAAAGGCTTTATCCATTGGATAACCCTAACCTAACCTTAACCCTTACCTCCTAAGGTAACCTTCATGTTTTCTCAGGCATTCAATGCCTCTTGCATCTCCTCTCAAGCAACCTCTTGTTGACAACTGTCACCATTTCATTGGTGAAAATTGTAAACATGGATTGATTAACTTTCAATCCTAGCCCTTGTTAAGATTATTCAATCTTAACCATCTATTGCCCTATTTTACCTATAAATAGAGCTCTCATTCTTCATTTTTCATAGATCCAAGTTTTTATGCATCTACATTATAGCCTAATTTACTAAGCATTTTAGCCTCTCTTTGTTAAAACATCATCATAGCATTTAGAAGCATTTTTCATATCATACAATATTCATGCTAGGCTAGTATATCATGTGAGGATAATTTGTTAATCTTTTATCATATCACTATCTTCATCTTAACTTAATCATCATAGTTTTAACACATCATATAGATCTTAGAATGCATTCATGCATGTAGATCACAATATCATTTGTTCTTGGAGTTATCATTCCTAAGTCATTTGCTCAATGATCTAAGAGAAAAAAATTGGCTTTAGGGATCTTGTGAGATAGAGAACAATGGGACACCCCTTGGGAAGTTAAACTAGTTCAATTAGTTTATATACTTGCACCAAGAGTCTCATTGGTATGTGGGTTTTTTGATCTTGATTTATTCGTTTTGATCACCGTATTTTCCTACATACAACAACAGTACTAACTGCTTCTCTCCAAAAACATCTTCGGTACTTCACCTTGAATCATCATGGTTCTTGAAGCTTCAACAACTATTCTATTCATTCTCTCTTCTATCCCATTCTCTTGTGGAGTTCTAGGAGCTGACATCTGCCTCTTAATTCCCTGTTCATCATAGAGCTTCACAAACTCATCAGAAGTAAATTCACCTCCCCAGTCAGATCTCAAACATTTTAGATTCTTCCTGATATCTTTCTCAAAAAGAGCTTTAAATGCTTAAAATTTATTGAATTCCTTAGACTTTTCTCTTAGAAAAGTTACCCGCATCGTTTTGGAAAAATCATCAGTAAAGATCATGAAATACTTATCACCAAAATAGCTCTTAGTCCTCATAGGACCACAAAGACCAGTATGAACCAAATCAAGAATATTCTCTGAAGACAAAGACTTACTCTTAAAAGATGCAGAGGTCATCTTACCCATCTAACAATCCTTGCATAACACATTGTTCGGTTTCACAAGCTGGGGAAAACCTCTCACAATACTTGACTTACTAACTTTAATCAAATTGTCAAAATTGGCATGACAAATCTCTTGTGCCACAACTAGCTATCTTCAATCTTTGCCACCAAACAATAATTTATATTAGTATTTAGATGAAATATATTGCCTCTAGTCTGCTTTCCAGTAGCAATCAATTTTCCATTGTTTCCAAGAATCCTACACACTCCACTTTTGAATTCAAGTAGATATCCGTTATCATTAAGCTATCCAACACTCAAGAGGTTATGTTTTAGTCCATCAACCCAAAAGACATCATCTGCATTACTCTTCCCATTTAATGAAATTGATCCTTTACCTTTAACCATGCAGGGAGAGTTATTACCAAATCTTACAACACCTCCATCAAATTCTTCAAGGGATAAGAACTTACTTTTGTCATCAATCATGTGGTGTGAGCAACCACTATCTATTATCCATTCATCACTGTTATCCATGTGAGACACCAATTCCTTCTCATCAGTCAAATCCTCCTTCAAAAAAATAAATACTATCTCCTCATTGTCATCTTCTTCTGATTCATCACCGGTCACACCTTCATCCACTGCAACATAATAATGTTTCTTACCTTTTCCTTTGAATTTCCTAAACTTCTCTTTCTTATCAGTGTTAGGTAAGTTAGCAGCTATGCATCCAATTTTACTACAAGAGAAACACTTCAAGGGTAATTTACCTTTATATTTACCTGTTCCTCTAGGGAATCTTTTAGCCAACAATACCTCAAGTTCCATCAGATGATCTTCATCATCACCATCACCTCTGCTACCGCCATGACTACACTTGTAGTCATGATTATGACAAATGTCTTTTCCTTTCCTTGTTGCTCTACCGGTTACAGAAGCCTTAAAAGCAGATTCAGAAGGCTTAGAAACACTATTATAAAAAATGTTTAGTTAAAATTTAGTCAACTTTCGAATTAGAGAATCACCAGTTACTTTATCTTTAGAAATGGATCTAAGTTCTTGAATAGCAGAAACTTTGATAGAATATTGTGGTAGAAGTGTTCTAAACATTTTACTAACAACAGTATCATCTTCAATCTTACCTCCGACACTCTTTATACCACCTACAACTTCCTTAATCCTTTGACCATATTGTGCTATGTTCTCACCGTCAACCATTTTTATATCATCAAATTTTCCTCTCAAACTCTCTTCCTTTGCCCTTTGTACATGTCCATATCCTCCATAAATTAGATTAATTTCTCCCATACCTCATTTGCAGTCTCTAATCCATGAACATCTATATACTTAGAGTCAGAAAAAGTACTTACAATTGCATCAAGGGCCTGAATGTTTTCTTGTTGTTCTTTAAGTTCATCTGGTGTCAAGGGACTGGTAGTCGAAGCAACATACTTAGTTACCACATGATTCCAATACTGTGAACCCATTCCTTTAATGTAGATCTTCATCCGATCACTCCATATCTGGTAGTTGTCCTTAGTAAACTTGGGACCCTCCTTAATCATATTTCACATGATCTTTCCCTCAA